>NC_056737.1:177895754-178168254 GCF_019279795.1 Protopterus annectens | reverse complement strand
TATAAGGGGAAGAGTTGTACAGATCAGTCTCTTTGGTCATCAACTGTGGTGCACAGTATCCTCAAGACAGGAGAAAATGGATTGCAGGCTGTTTGTCTTGTCAGGGCTAGCCATTCAACTGTGTAAATATTGTCTCTGGGTGATTCAGTTGTGTTGACTACTGTTGCCAAATGGGCATGGGTATTTGCCAGTGATAGGTGGGATGAGGACCCAGCCTACTCCAACCTATGCCAAAGAAATGTGTATGTGCCCCTCTTGGCCAGTGTGTGCCAGCCATAAAGCCCAGCAGCCCTGGGTCAATAAGCTACTGGCTGACCAGTGTTCAGTTGCTCAACTTGGGTTACCTAGGATAATTCAGTTGAGTGTATCCCAGACAAATGGAGAATAAACATACTAGTGCCAATGTACAAGAAAAAAGGGGACATTCTTAACTGTGGACAGCACAGAGGTTTCAAATTCCTATCACACTGCATGATAGATCTGGAGAGGGTGATTGATAAATGAATATGCAGAGTAATACAAAGTAAGATGACAGGTGAGCAGTTCAGATTAAGATCAGGATGCATTACAACCGACCTGATGTTTGCAGTCAGGCAGACAGTTGAGAAGAAGCTAGAGATGAGGAAAGAGTCTAACTGGACATTCCTGGAGTTTGAGAAAGCATATGACAAGGTCCCAAGAAAGCTGATTTGGGTAGTTCTGCGATGGTTCAATGTCTCAGAAACATTATTAGAATTAGTACAGGCTATGTACAAGGAACCAGTGACTCAAGTACGAACAGTGTTTGGTCTCACGGTGGGATTGCCAGTGGGAGTTAATGTGCATCGCGGTTCAGCTCTGAGCCCACTGCTGTTCATAGTGGTGACAGACTGCATCAGCAAACAGGCTGGAGGACATAGATCAACAAAGCTGCTGTATGAAGATGATGTGGCATTACAGGCGGACTAAGGAAGAACTTAATTAAAGGACGGGGCAAGGGAATGCAAAACTGAATGCATAAGGAATGAAAATAAGTACAGATAAAACAGCTGTATTGCCAGCAAACTGGGAAAATCAGAAGAAGTTGAAAAATGAGATAGTAGGGAAAATGGTGGAGCAGGTTAACAGCTTCAGGTATCTGGGAGGGGTGGTTGAGGAAGGGTAGCCTGAATGACGAGGTCAAAGCTAGAATCATAGGTTCTTGAGCCAAGTGGCACAGAATAACAGGGGTATGACAGAAGAATGACAAAGAAGCTGAAAAATAAGGTGCCCAAAACAGTGGTGTGACCAGTACTACTGTATAGCACAGGAATCTGAGCAGTAAAGGCAGTGCAGTTGAGGAAGCTAGACATGATGAAGTGCCTGAAATGGGTGGTAGGATGCACACTTGGGACAGCCAAAGAAATGAATATATCACAGCAGAGGCTAAAGTAGTTCCAACTGCAGAGAAGGTGAAATAGAACAGATTAAGTTGGTTGGGGCAGAAGACAATCTGGTAAAAAAGATTTCAGACAGACAGGAAGAAGGCAAGAGGAAATGAGGGCATCCAGCAAAAAAATGAAGACCTGCGACAGTCAAGCATGACTATCAAAAGGTAGGATAATGGCAATGAATGGAGAGAGATGGCAACAGCTGACATGATACCCCAACTCCATATAGAAAATGGGGGAAAAGGGGATTGTTGATTATAATGATGATAATGATGATGATACACCCTGACCAAAATGGATTTACTCTGACCAAAACCATCTTTGCTAACATTTTAAAGACTTTACTTTTGGCAGTGGATGTAGTCACATCTAAAATTACTCTATTAATCGCCAGTATGGATGTGGAAAAATAGTTTGACTGGGTGGAATGAAACTCTATTCTGCACATTGGGGTCTATGAGGTGTCCGCAATCTTTTCATTTCTCTAATTACGAATTTGTATTCTGAAGCTGCAGCTAAGATTAAGCAAGGTGATAGACTACCTGCAAATTTTTCCATCACTTAGAGCAACATGGCAGGGATGCCCCCCCTTCTTTTTGCTATCTATTTGGAACCATTAGCTCTTAGAATTCACAACTCTTCCATTCGCTGGGTATTCAATAGCTACCTTTCTTTGCATGCAGATGACTTGCTGTTTTCACCGCAAACCATGAGATGGATTTTCACTCTGTCATACGATTACTGCTACAGTTTGCTTCTTTTTCTGGGTATAAGATTAATGTGGCTAAGACAAAGCTAATTAGAATTATGTACTGTCCTTCAGTACAATTACTGCAAGCCTACCTGGGCCTTTCAGGGCCTAAACAGATGATTTATTTAGAGTTTGTTTTGAGAACTTATTGTCAGGAACTAAATTCTTAATAATTAGCTCTGTGCTGCAGAGGACCAGAGAAATGCTTGATAAATGGAAACTATTGTGTTTAGACTTCCACCAATGTATACAAGCACTTAAATGGTTTATGTTCCTGAAAGTGTTAGACAAGGAACAAGGTCTTCCCTGTTGCTTAGATCCCTCAGCATTGCAGAAATGTAAGAAGCTTCCTTTGGACTTTATAAAGGCCAACTCTGTGAGGAGAATTTGGGATGATATACCATATTTCCCATCAATTCTTGAGGGACAGGCCTGGATTTCCAAACTGGAAATAATATATGAGAGCAGCCAGACTTAAACTGTGTAAGGCTTTAATAAAATGTATATATACCCCTCTCTGGAATACATACTATTATTTAATATAGGTGGATTGGGGAGGCTTTACCAGACTTTGTTAACAAATGACAATGTGGAACATAACTTAAACTCCACTCTAGCACTAGTGGTTCGTTCTTCTTTAAATGGGTTTTCAGGACTGTGCACAGAATTGTCTGGAAACCAGATGTTGCTTCTATCTGGATGGATTATACAAGTGAATCCTTCCCAGGGAGGGTGCAGCATGTAGTTTACACAGCAAAATAATTTTCAGTTTTGGGACCAACTAATGGAGAATGGGGAGGTAATTTCCTTGAGTAGGTTTAGAGCTACTTTTGAGTTAGAAGATTCTATGGAGCCATTTTTCAATGGCTGGTGTTTGTCTTCAGGAGCCATAACATTTGGTGTGTCTCACCTTCCACTCATCCCTGTTTAGTTACACTCGTTATTGTGAAGAGATCTGAGACTGCACAATTCAGAGAATGGACTGAGGAGGTTTATTAGAGCCTTATGTTTTTTTTTTTTTTTTTTTTTTAATATGGAAATATAAGCAGCTAAATGGGAAACAGATTTCTGGTTAACAATAAGAAGGGAACACTGGACTCACCAACTTAGGACCCCCAAAATATATTAACAAGATAAGGAAGTATTTATTTTTGGCTGGCAGTGTGTGTTTAAATTCATCTGCACTCCTTCCTATTTAGCAAGGATGTTTCCTGTGGTCTCCCCCAATGCTGGAGATGTAAGGGTTTAGGAAATGGAACTTAGTATCATATATTTTGGGAGTGCCCAGGCTGGCCTAGTTTAAAACTGAAATTCAGCTTGCCTTGGTGGCAATATTGAATCGACAGGTAGTTTTGACACCTGCGACTTATTGGGTATTCATTCTAAGGAATATTCCTAAGAAAATATACAACTGTTGGCCATCAATTTTATTTGTTTACTTGCAAAACAAAAAATGTATCACCAAGAAATAGAAGCAAAGTATTTTGGCTGAGATTAAGGATTTGAAGTTGCTTGTAGATGAACTAATAGTCTTGGAAATGTCCTCAAGAGCCTTCCTACTTCACCCCACACAAAAACCCAAATGAAATTTAGCTGATAGCTGGTTTACAAGAGAAGCCTTCCATAGCCCCCCAGTTGGGATTAGATAGACAGACTGTACATTTTTTTTATTCTGGCATTCAGCTTTCCCCAAGCCTTCCTCTTTATATAATCAGGGTCATTGACATTGTAAACCTCTGACTTGTAAAATCCAAAGCTTGTTTTTAAGATGGAATATCTTCTGATACAATTTGAATGACTTCTGCATTCACATAGATTACATATCAATATATAATTTAATGTTACTTACAAGTATGTGTAAGGTCTTCAGACTGCATAACATTTCACATTTATTTATTTCACATTTGTTAACTGGGTTGATCCAGCTGAGTTACAAAAAAAACATTTTCAGTGGAGACCCAATGAGAAACGCTCCAATAACTTTTTCAGCAATAAAAAGTAAAATGAAACAGTATACATAAGATAAAACAGAGTACAAACTGAAATGCTGGTATACAGAACAAATTATAGTTGTCACATAATAAAGTGTGAGTACTAAAAATATAAACATACAAACAATTTAGTCACAGTGCTGAAAAGCTAGCATATTCTAATATTTTCAAGAATTAGAAGTAATGCCAACACACTTCCAATGTAGAGGTTGTAGAATGTGAATAGACAGGTATACGGGAGGTTAAGTAGGGTGATTGCAGTAACAGATCTTGGAGTTAAGCAGGTGATCTTTTAGTGTCTTTTTAAAGTTGATGGTATGAATTATACTTCTGATATGTAATGAGAGTTTGTTCCAGCTATGAGAGACAGAGTATTTATAAAGGTTTTTGTCTATATTTAAAGGGTTTATAGGTCAGTAGTAAGAGTTGTTGGAACTACGAAGAGGATGATTGGGGGTGTAATAGGACAGAAGTTTGGAAAGTGATGAAGTGGGGTTACTGAGAAGGGAGTAAGCAGTTTGGAGTTGGGTGAGAGTAAGTTGATGTGGGAGATCAAGCCAGTGAAGTTTCTGTAGGGCCAAGCAGTGGTGGGAGGAGTAGGGAAGATTGACAGCAAATCTAGCAACTTTATTGTATGTTAGTTGATTCAAGTTTGTGAATGAGGGAAGATTGTATGTTAGTCAGGATAGGGGAGACATAGAGTAGCATGGGTAGTAAGAAAGTTTGAGCAAGGGCATGTATGGATTCTGCACTAAGGTATTTTTATTTCTGTAAAGTATGCCTAATTTTTGGTGTTATCTTTTTATGCTTTGTTGGACATGTAGGTCAAATTTTAGTTGGTCATCAATAATGGTGCCGAGGAGTTTAGTTTGTGTTTCAACTTTTATAATAGTGTTGTTGACGGAAAAGATTGAAAAGGTAGATTTACAGTGGGAGTTGGAGTTAGGCAGAAAAAGGAGGAGATTTGTTTTATTGGGATTGAGGATGAGCTGATTGTCATTGAGCCATCTTTCTACAGAAGAAAAGGAGTTTTGTGTAGTAGTCAACAGGTCTGTCAAGTTTTCAGGGACATATATCAATGTGGGGTCATCTGCATATTGGACGATAGAGGAGTGAGCACAAGAAGTATGGAGGTTATTGTTAAAGATGTTGAATAGCAGAGGGCCAATGATGAAGCCTTGGGGTACCCCAGTTTGGACAGAGAGGAGAGGGGAGCAAGAGTTAAGCCATCTAACTGATTGTTACTGTTGTCTGTTAGAGAGGTAGCTGGAGAACCAGTTGAGGGCAGTGTGAGAGACACTGAGATGGGATAGTTTGGACAGGAGCAGAGAGTGAGAAACAGTGTTGAAGGCTTTAGATAGATTGAGGAACAGGCAAGATACAAGTTTGTTCTTGTCTCTGGCCATAGCAACAGTTTCAGAGAAAGAAATAAGGGCAGTGGAGGTCTGTGCTTAGGGCGAAACCCGTGTTGTGTAGGAGTGAGGAGATTTTCTTGGATAAGATATGTAATTAATTGAGAGTGGATACATTTTTCAAGGATTTTAGACAGGAGAGAAAAATAGCAAGGGGTCTGAAGTTGCTAGGTTCAGTTGTATTACCACCCTTGTGTAAAGGTATAGTGTAGAAAGATTTCCAGAGGTCGAGAACCATGGATTCTTGAATGGATGTATTAATTAAAATAGAGACAGGAAATGCAACAGAGTCAGCAGTTTCTGATGTAGGAAATAGAGACACGTTTGAATAAGAAAGTGCTGGCATTGGCAGTCTGAATGAGAGGGGTAGAGTAGTTTGTGTTTACAGGCATCTGTAGTAAAAGAGGAGTTATTAGGAATGAGCTTGGCAATAGTCTGTATGAGGTATTTGTTAAGAAGTACTGCAGTCTCTGTTGGGGTGTTATTAGGGAAGGTGCTGGGGGTAGAGGGGGTACCAGGATGGAGAATTTTGTTAATAGTACTCCAAAATCTTTTAGGTTTCTATGTGTGTGCATGTGTGTGTGTGTGTGTGTAATATATATATATATATATATATATATATATATATATATATATATATATATATATATTGTATGTCTATATCATATATATATATATATATATATATGTGTGTGTGTGTGTGTGTGTGTGTATATAGACACACACACACAAAACATAGAAGTGTGCATATGTAAAATAGTCCTTTGGCTTTAAGAACTGTCTAATCCCATAACTTGCAAACAAAAAGATGCCCAATGCTGAGAGTAAGACCACTTTTAATTCCAAAAAACACATAAAAACAAATAAAAACAGGTAAGCGCTTTCACGACTGCTCGCTTCTTCAGACCTTAACAAACAGTATGAAAAAACAGGCCTTTAAATACAAAAAACTTCCAGTTAATTAAAACCAATTAAAACTGTTGCGTGTTAACACTTATCAGTGAACTAAGCCTCTCTTCTTTAGGAGAGGCTTTAAAGCAACAGCACTATTCAAACCAGGTGGCAGATATGCTTTAAAGCTGACAATCCATTTTAACTCAGCAAATTCAGTCTAATTACTCAAATCCCCTTCCCTCAAACTTTCATTTAATTTCTGTAGTACCAAGAACTTAAAGCTGTGACTCATACCAGCTTGAGATACATGTTTCGCTAATGCATTATCAAGCCCCATGTCACGAGATGGGTTGCCAATTGGCTCTCAGACAGAACCCATACGTTAAGAGTGGCAGGCGCCATGCCTGACTCTAAATCAGTCACAAGCGGAGTCCCACAGGGCTCAGTCCTTGGACCCCTCCTGTTCGGTATATATTTCTCCGAAGTACAGGCAAAGGCGGAGGGACTGTGGCTAACCAAGTTCGCAGATGACTGTAAATTGGGTGCAATAATTGACTCTCCAGCTGACACAGACATCCTGCAAAAGGGTCTCACAGAGACAAACACCTAGTGTCAAAGTCACAGCCTCTAGCTAAATGCCAAAAAATGCATAGTAATCCCATTTGGGAAAAACAAAGTACCTACAAACTACCACATAGATGGGAATCCACTAAGTACAGAAAAAGTAATTAGGGACCTGGGTACCCAAGTAGATAGCATGCTCTCCTTTGATAACCACATAGCCAAAACGGTCAGGAAATCCTTCTATGTGGCACACCTGATCACAAAGGGTTTCTCATCCAGATCCAAGGAGGTGATTGTGCCCCTTTACTCCTCACTCATTAGACCCATAATAGAGTACAATGCCCCATTTGGGATGTACCTCACTAGACACCTGCAACAACTAGAAAGACCACGGAAGTACCTCACTAAGAGGATTAAGTGCCTTAAACAATTACCATATGAAGCACGACTAAAAAAGCTCCAGCTCTTCTCAGTCGCTTACCGTCTGCTCAGAGGTGACCTATGCCTGATCTATAGGGCCATGTCAAACCCTGAACTAATGGACATGCTTCACCTCAAAAAAATGAGATCCCACGGAACCACTCGTTCTAGCGAATTGAACCTATGTACAACAATAAATAGGACATGCTGGAGGGATAGATTCCTGTCCCAGCGGCTCCCCTCACTCTGGAATAGAATCCCAATCCATATTTGACAGAGCTCCTCTCTGACCCTGTTCAAGAGAAATCTTGATGGGTGGATGGGTAATTGTAAGTTCTACCCTGGGATCACTTCAGGAGTCCTGTTGTCAGAGGCTCAGGTTACTAATCTAATGGGGAGGCAAAGGCCATCACTCTGTGACTAGGCTTATTAATGCCCATGGGCAGATAGCCTAGTACTTACCTATGAACCTATGAACCTATTTTTTAATTTATTATTTCGTTTATCACTCTGATGCTGCAGAATCCTGTCCTTAAACATATGATTTGTCTTTCCTATGTAATATGAATCACATACATTACACTTTATTCTTTATTTATTTTACATTTGTTAACCGGGGGGTGTCTGACTGAGCCGAAAAGGCCCTTTTTCAGCAGAGGCCCGGGGAGAAAAGCTCCACAAAGAAAAATTACAGACACATTTAGTTATTTAGACATGATCAGTATACACACAGATTACAAGAGACATGTTTTTACAGTGGTATGTGGCACATAAACAGTTACAGTGGACAGAACAAACAAAAAAAATATTAATTTTAAAAATAAAGGTAATTAATAGATTTGTGGTGTACAGCTGAAATTTGGAACATAGGTAGAATACATACATAGTACACAGGTACAGTACATACATTGTAGATTAGCCAGTGTTTGTGAGTAAGATTGAAAACTATTATCAAGTGCTCTAGATTTAGTATATATATGTTATCCGCTTTCACTAGCCTGGTGAGCAATCATGGCACTGCCAGCTTTGCTTGAGATGTTGCCTGATGAGCTCTTTAAAAGAGGCTTTGGATGATGTGTTTTGAATGCTAGTAGGGACAGAGTTCCATTTTTTAGCCAATGAACTACTATATAGTGCATCTCCAAAGCTACTGTAGCTGTTGGTGACTTCTAGTAGTAGTTTGCTTGATGATCTAAGAGGCCTTTTGGCTGAGTGATGTTATACTAGGTTTTTGAGGGCAGGACACTTATTGGGGAGGTAACAGATAGAATGACAGAGGCAGAGCTGATTGTAGGTTAGGAGGTTGGGCAGTTCAAGCCAGTGGAGCTGTCTCAAAGCAGTACAGTGATGAGTTCTATATGAGCAATTTGCAGCAAAGCTGGCAATTCTGTTATAGCAGGCTTCCATTTTGCTTAGTTCAGTTTTGTTGAGATTAGTCGGAATGGGAGATGCATAGAGTAGGGTGGATAGAAGTTGGGAGCGAGCAATGGCTGATCTTGTGTTGTTGGTAAGAAATGGTTTGATACGGTAGAGTGACCCCAGTTTGGCATGTACTTTTTTAATAGTTAGTTGAGATGACTATCAAATTTTAGGTAGGAGTCTATGGTTATTCCCAATAGCTTAGCCTGTGCCACTGGAGCAATTGGAGTAGCATTTGTGGAGTAGATAGTGAATTGACTGTTAGTGTTTTTGTTAGAACTGGTTATAATCATAAGCTGAGTTTTCTTTGGATTGAGGATAAGTTGGGCTTTGGTAAGGTAGTTTTCAACATCAGAGAATGCTAGTTGAGTTGTTTGCAGGAGGGTGGGAATGTTTAGTGCAGCACAGATTAAGGTAGTGTCATCTGCATACTGAATTATAGATGCATGCTGTGTGGAGGTAAGGAGGTCATTTGTGAAGACTGTGAATAGTAGTGGTCCTAAGATAGAACCCTGTGGGACTCCTATAGTTATGGGCAGCTAAGGAGAGAGAGATTTTTTTCCATTTCACAGCTTGGTACCTGTCAGTTAAGTAGCTTTGGAACCAGGTAAGAGTGGAATTTGATAGATGATATTGGTTTAGTTTGTTTAGCAGGATTTGGTATGAGACTGTGTCAAATGCTTTGGACATATCCAAAAAAAGAGTTGACACTAGTAGGCCTTCATTTTTGAGATGGTTTACTGTGTCTGTGAAGCAGAGGAGGGCTGTAGTGGTACTATGGCAGGTCTGAAACCATGCTGAGTAGGTGACAGGATGTTGCTGTCTAGGAGATAGTTTAGCATCTGGGTATGGATGCATTTTTCTAGGATTTTGGCCAGGGGGGAGAGTAAAGCAATGGGTCTGTAGTTATTAAGTTCAGTGGAGGTCCCGCCTTTATGTATGGGTGTAACATAGGATATTTTCCAGAGTTTGGGTACATAGTTTTCAACAATTGATCTGGTTATGAGAGTGGAGACTGGGATAGCAATAGCATCTGCTGTGAGTTTCAAGAAATAGCTGGGGAGTAGGTCGGTTGCTATTGATGAGGTTTTTAGTTTGGAGAGCATGCTTTTGATTGAAGTGGTAGAAACTGTTTTGAGGGTAAAGCTTGTATTAGTGTTATTTGTGTTGGGGGGGATAGTGAGGAAGGAACAGTCCTGTGATACTAAGGATAGAATTAAGTTCACAAAGTGGGAGCTGAATTGTGTTTCGATGGGAACTTTAGTGTCAGGGGTGGTTGGTTTGAGGGTAGCCTTTTGGGTGGATTTTAGTAGCTGGTTTACATTTTTCCAAAATTTTTGCGGGTTGTGTTGGTATTTAGTTTGTAATGTTGTGTAGTAGGATTTTTTGTCCAGCCTAATGCATTTTTTTGCATGGTTGTGCAGTTCTTGGTACTTAGTTAGGCTTTGTGTTTCTTTGTTTTTTTGATAGTAACGCCAGGCAGTGTCTCTGGACTTGAGGATTTGTTTGGTTTCTTTACTGAGCCAGGGGTTTGTAGAGGTTCTAACCTTGATTTTGCACAATGGAGTGACAGTGTCTAGGTGTTGTAGAAATGTTTTGTTGAAATATGCTACAGCCTGGTCAAGTGGGAGGGTTTTTAGGGGGGGGGCAGTCACAGTTACAGAATAAAGTGTTGAGGACCTCAGGAGAGAATTTTTTGTGTTTCTAGTGGATATATAGTTAGTGGTTTTGCATATGCTTGATCTACTACACATAAAGTATATTATGTTGTGGTCACTTAAGGTGTCTGGGAGACTGCCTGTGTGAGGGTACAATGTGGGGTTGTTAGTTAGGACCCAGTCAAGGATGGATTCCCTTTTAGATTTTTTATCACATCTAGTTGGAATGTGGACTAGCTGCTGGTAGCCATGGAGATATATCAGATTACTTGGTGGTTCTGATATACATGTGAACCAGTCTAGGTTGAAGTCCCCCAGAATAAGGGTTTCTTGAGAGTATGTGGAAGAACACCAGGATAAGAAGTCTTCAAGGCTAGCAGGTGCATTACCAGGTGGAATATAGATCACAATTGTGGTGATGACCTTTTTAGGGTGAAGTTGAAGTTGTGAGATAAGTATGTCCCAATTATTGGGAGAGGGGTAGGAGTTTGGTAATTGACAGACAGTTAAGTTGGAGTTGTACAGCAAGGCAGTTCCACCCCCTTTATGAAGTGGTCTGTCTTGTCTAATGATATTTTAGCTGGTAGGGAGAACTTCTGAATTAGCTATGTTTTTATTTAGCCAGGTTTCTGATAAAGCAACTATGTCTGGGGAGTAGTGTGCTATTGTGGCCTGGAGTTCAGGTATTTTATTTTTGATACTTCTAATATTAATATTTAGCATTAAAAGATGGTTGGTTTTGCTGCTGTTGTTGATTTGCCCAAGGATGAAGAAAGTGGGGGTGTTATGTTCTGACATTGGTGTTGGAGCAGTTTGTGTTGGACAGGATTGATTTGGGCCTGGGTTGGGGTGGACATCCCCACTTATGGTGAGCCTGGAATTAAAATGGCTATAGAGATGTTGGAGTTTGGTGAGGAGTGTGAGAAAGTATTGTGTTTTTTTGGAGTAGGAATGAGAGCATATGTGTTTAGTTCTGAATTGGTCCATTATGTAGTTCTTGAATAACTGTGGGCAGATATTATTATAATGTGTGGTGTCTGTATACGAGAGTGCATAATGTAGTATTGTGCTACTAAGTTTAGGGATATTGCTAGAGTGATAACTTGTGGTGTTGTAAAGAATTATGAGAAGACAGACTAGACTTAGTTGTGTGATAGTCATGGTTATAAAGTTTAAGTTGTTTCTAGATGGGGGGGGTCTGAATAGGAATTATAGGGTTGCACTATATGTGGATGGAGAAGTAGTGTGGGTGATGTAAAAAATGCCTAGTGGGAAAGAGAGTGATTGGGAGTATTTTGTGTGGAGCAAGTTGGTGTGGTATAATGTGATATGTCTTGAGGAGCTGTGATTGGTGGAGGTGATGTGAGGGTGAGCTGTGGGTGTGGCTGTGATTACTATAAATGTAGAGGTAGTGGGGGCGGGAGGGAATAGGGGGCAGGGCAGTGGAGCGGAGTGAGCCAGAGTGTTAGCAAGGGCGAACGGAGCGGGGCAGAGCCAACCAAGACAAGAGAAAAAAGTAAGTATTACTTTACAAATCTGAACACTTTAAACAAATTCCTGAGGTCTAATGGCTTAACGACAAGCAGAATGTAATTGCTGAAGAGCACTTGTGTCCTGGTGGGAGACTAGAAATTTAAAGATGGCTCCATGCTCAGCAGTATTCTAATATAGACTTTGCATTGGGGGAGGGAGATAGCACAAGGCGTGTAAACCAGTTGGAATGCAAAGAAGCCAGAGAGGCAATCAGTGGAAATCAGTGAAGGCCTCAGAGGGGGTAAGTAATAATTCAAACTACATGTAAAGTGAAGGAGAGAAGAGACAGCAAAGTTTATTAAGGTTGGGAGTGTGTCTTTACATTGACTTGCTTATTAGTAACCAGTTTGTGCACAGATTAGAGTAGGGAGATACATTAGCAATGAAGGGGAATGTATAGAGATGCAAATAAACAGGTGGGCCTCCAAGTGATACAAACTAAGGCAGAAAGCACTGAGAGGGCTGCTTGATGGTTAATTTAGTCACAGGGATGTGAATTAAATGTATACTATCTACTGGACAGTTAGGATTACATCACTTAGCCATATAGACCAAATTTTTTGTACAACAATCTGCTTAAAAGGACAGATGCATAGGTTCCATACTTAATGGATGCATAATCAAGTGTGTAGACCATATATAACTGCATGCCTTGCAAGACCAGCATGCATGAGTGCCCTTACGCTGGGAGGTGAGGTGCCTATATGGTTTGCAGTTTTAAGTTCTTGGTATTTTTAAAACAAAACTTTGGAAATTGTTCTATATGTTCACTGACAGAGGGATCAGTCAACAGGATAGACCAATTTTTCTTTATGACTTCACACACTTTATTAACCTCTGCTGAATAGATCAAACATACCCTATTTACACCCTTGCTGCTGTTAGTCTCTGTGTCCCTCACTATACTTGAGGAGCTGTCAGAGAAGTAAGGTTTTACTTTGACACCAACCAATGTATTCAGTTCTCTAATTTACTTATCTATCTCACTGCCTTTATAGCCCCTCTTCAATAGATCTGCCTTTAGCACTGTTAAAGCTTGCTCTAAAGAGTCAGCACTAGTATGCAATCTCATGCACATAAGAACCTGATTTTTAACCATGTTTCTAGTAACGTGGGATGGATGCATACTAGAATGATGTAAGATGATATTTTTCCTGCATGGTTTCCTATACATTTTAGTGGACATGTTACCTAACATATCTTTGCTCACAGTAATGTCTAAAAAAATCAATGATGTCAACAGAGTAGTGCAGAGAAAAAGACAAATAATTTATTGAAGTCTCTAACATGTCCACAAAGGCTTGACCCTCATCCATAGTACCATCCCAAACAAAAAAGATGTCATCCACAAATCGCTTATAAAACATGACACGTGTTTTTTATAGATCTTTGCTGAAGACACATTCTAACTCCCAATTGGCTAAAACCAAGTTTGCATACGTATTGGCACACACCGTGCCCATTGCTACCCCTACAACTTGTAGAAAGTATTCTGACTCAAAGAGAAACAAATTATTCTCTAATATCAGCTCTAGCAGGGCACAGATCATGCTGACCTTAGAGTTAGAGAAGCCACCTTCTTTAATCAAGAATCGCCTTACCCGCTCAATCCCATCCTCATTGGGTATGATTTCACATCTAGAGTAACAGACAACATTCTTTTGATGTCATTACTAGATCTACCCCTAGCCCAGTTGTATAAATGCTCTAGAAACTGTTTACTATCTCTCAAAACTGTATCAACTTTGCCCAATACACCTCTCAGTTGTTTGTCGACATATATTGACATTGGCTCAGTGAGCCATCCCCTTCCTGAAACTATGGGGTGATAGGGAGGATCCTTGGTGTCTTTGTGCACTTTTGGCAATCCATAGATCTGTGGTATAGTGGGGTGCTCTACAGAAAAATAAGTATAGAGAGAATAGTCTATCTGCTCTGTCATTAGTAAGTCATGTAAAAAGAAATTCAGCCTGTTAATTATACCATTAACTTGAAATTTCTGCAATAACACATACACTGTATTGCCATACAAAATATCATGCATTTTGTCCAGACTTATACAACACTACAACTCCACCTCCTTTGTCGGCTGGTCTAATAACTAGGTGCTCTGCTCTAACCAATTGATTCAGTGCCTCATGCTCATTAGGTATTAGATTAAAAACCGTTTATTATTTTTGCAATTAAAGGACCTTCTTAAGTCATCCTCACATAACTTAACAAAAGACTCCATAGCTGGAGAGTTAACTGGTGTAAATGTGCTAGGTTTCTTAAAAGTGCTGCAGACTCCAGTATCACTGCCTGAAAAGATAGGTCTTCAACATAATATTCCTGGCAAACACTTTAAGATCTAAAATAGTCTCCACAAGGTCCATTTTCGTAGCAGGTATAAAAGAAAGATCTTTGTTCAACACAGCTAGCTGTTCTATTGTGAGCTCACTAGATGACAAGTTAAAAACCAAATTATTCACTTCCGACTGCATGTCATGGGGGCTTTGGTGTAAGTCAGAGGGTATGACTGTATCCTGCCTCTCCTTCTGCGACTCCTTGACCTCCTTATATGTTTGTCCTGCCTGATGGGTAGTGCTTTTTCCAAAAAAACTGCAGACTTTGAGTTAGTATTCTTACTGGGGACAGAACTCTTGTCCAAAAAAATACTGAGAATTTTAGGTCTAACTACAGAGTCTAAACTCTTCGTATTAACCACATCTAGAGCACAGCCTGAATCATGTAATACAGAATCATTAGATAGATGTACATCAATATCATCCCTTACATCAACCACAGATAAAGAAACTACATCTGAACTGCTAGCAGCTTGTAAACTAGTAGCAACAGACAAGCCCATACCTGTTCCTTCATTTACAGAGGCTAAAGATACATTAACAGATGAAAACTCATCAGATTTGTCCTGATCTGAGTGAGCTTTAAATACAGTACTATCCTTAGCCACAGCAGGCAGAGCATCAGTAGTTACAGTTCTATTAGGTGAATGACCACCTATAGAGATACAGTCAGAATAAGCACTGCGCTCGATGGTTGTAAAAGTTCCAGATACATCCAAAGATTCATTCAGTGCCTTTAAATCCACTCGTGAGCTTTCCGTACTTACATGTTCAGTCACAGGCGTTTTTTTGGTGAAGGCTGACATCACCTTTTCCCACAACAAGTTTCTGAGCATTAGCACAGTCTACAGCTCATTGTGCATCACCAATTACCCCATTAATGGATCTGGGTGTCACAGTTGTGGTATGTTGATTTAACAATGACGTACTTCCTGTAGGGGCATTCGGCTAAGTATTCCACAGCCAGGAGAGCACATTACCATCACGGAAGTCCGCAAAATCCCTGCAGAGCTTCTTAGTATTCTTTTTCTCTAATTTTCTCTCATAAAAAGAGACATTAAGTAATAAGTCATCCAGTAGCTGCTCAAACTCCTCACCTTTAAAAGTGCTCATCACATGAGAAGTCAAATCATTGATTTCTTGTGATAAGGTATCCTCTTCAGGGCGAAAATAGTCATTATTTGTTTGCTTTGTTTTTGGATATCCTAGATTCCACTACGTTCTTTTGCTGCAGTAATCCCATAACTTGTTGAGTCTGGATGCCAGTTATACAGCTAGAGATCTGCTGTGCTGCCATATTGTGATTTTTTTAAAGTTGCTGTTCTGATTCATACCCCATCTAAAACCTCCTGGATAGATGCTCTAAGAAAACATTTCCCCGATTCCTATGGACTCAAAGGAGCGACTGGCCTAACTTAATAAAACTTAAAAACTCCTGATGAAGGGCTCTTGCCAGCTCGAAAGGTCAAGTAATCACAAAACCTATGTCAGTCCAATAAAAGGCATTACATCACGTTTGAGTTCCAGTGTCTTTATGTTTACTGAGGCAGGACACTGATCCTATTGGACCTATATCAACCCAGGGATAAATACAATAGCGTGACTATCAGAGCTGGTTTGAAGGTATAAAGAGAAGAGATACAAGATATTTACAGAGGGACTAGCAAACACAATGCATGCATTATATACATAGTGGATATCAGTGAAATATCAGTGGATATCATGCTGAAAGAATCACAATGAAAAAAAAAAAGAGTCAAAGCAAGCTATTAAGAGGGATGTAGGGTAAAAAGAGGTTAAGATATGTGACCAAACTCCTATATCTGTGCCCTGACATAAAGAAAAATGGTAATCTGCAGTTTTTCTACAGGTTTGGTTATACTGAAACTGTACCCAGGCTGTTTGTGATATTCATAAGTTAAGAGACCCTTCTTTACTAAATTACTGCAAAGAGAAACTGGCAAGTACGCCACCTGATTCAGCCAAATTTCTGTAACCACTTTAGGATTTATAGAAGGATTGGTAATTTAAGAAATTTCTTTACATGGTCTGAGGAAAGTATTTACAGCTTTTGGGTTCTACAATAACTGCAGGGCATTCTAACTGAAATCTTAAGTTTTCTAGCTATTTTTTTTTGTTAAGTTTTAGCTTCTAAGAACTAGTGGTAATAGTTCTGTGGCAGAGAATATAAACTGGTGCTTTACTCTGGAAGCAAACAATTTTTGCTGAATTCCTAGATAGTCTTCTGTTGGTTCTTTCGACTTCCTTGTTGGGTTAAAAGTGTGAAGTAGCCAGGGTTGCCAGACGTCCCTATTTGAGCGGGACTGTCCTGGGATCAGCAGCCCGATCCTGAGTCCTGCACTACCGGTTAAAATCTCGGTGAAACAGCCTCCGCTTTGTTTTTTTTTTTGATTGGCCCGTATACCAGCATATGGGCCAATCAAAAATTGCTAAACACGGAGTTAATTGTGTTTAATGCAGAACATCAGGCAGTTCCGCATTAAACAGAAGTAGTTCCGTTTTGCAATTTTTTGATTGGCTCGTATACCGGCATACAGGCCAATCATAAATCTCTAAACAAGGAGCTACTTGTGTTAAATGTGGACCTGCGATGTTCCGCACTAAAGACCTTATTTTTGGACTTCACTTTGTGTGAAAGACCTTTTTTTTGACCCTACCTGGCTGTCTGAAATCTGGCAACCCTGGAGGTAGCTCACTTTCTTGATGTCTTAATTTAAATGCTCCAGTAGGCCATGCATTTAGCACAGGGTCTAAAATTACTGAAGTTGGCATTTTGAGCTGGTTACTTATCTAAAGAGCAGGAAAGTGCTGTTGTCAGTTGTACATAACAGTTGCCTCGTTATATATACAATGTAAGTAATATTTTATTCAGTTTTTCTGAACTTTTTTACTGGTTAGTTAAAAAATGGGCTCTTGTGTACATACAGTGGCCTGTTACTACATTGCTAAAAGTAAATGCTGTACAGCCTTGAAGAGACTTGTTTTACTACTGGCCAGTGTTCTTGTTTAAACATTTTTAACTTTTCTGTGTTACTAAAAAATACCCGCATTTGTGTGGCTCGGGGCTCATTTTCTGCAAGCTGCTACAGGCTTAGCTGCAAAGATACTGATAATGACCATTTTCTACAAGATTTGACTAAAATACCAGCCCTGTAAGACCTTCAAAGGTCACCTGCAGGTGGGGACTCCAGTACGTGCAATCCAACTTGGCCATATACAGGAGATTATGCATCAGGACAAACTTTAATTCCAACATAGGTTTGTCAAAAGTCCAAGTATTTAGAGCTATCCCTTCAACTAAATCAGTTTACTTCTATAAACAAAATAAATCCTGTTCCAAATCCTCATTCTTCAAAAAAGTCACACTCCAAATCATTCCTTTTATATGCTTTATTGAGATAAGAGCATTTGTCCTTATAGAATTCTTCTCCAGTTCTTATACCTGCATCTGTAAGTCAGTCTTGCAAGCTCTGTAAGACTTGGGATAAGTATATTTTGTATTCTTACTGAGTTTACTGTAACTGCTATGCATTTTTGTAATCATTGGTAATTTAGATGAGATATGCTTTAGTTTAACTCTAGAGAGATTAGAGAAATAACCTAGTACTTCTAGGCCCTGTGATTCCTGTAGAACCCTGACGAGTATCATTTTGTTGTTGACTACTGTGCTCTTTTGAATATTTTCAGCTTTTCTACATTGCTATAAATTACCTGCATTTGTGCAGCATGTTTAATAGTGCACTGTATAGACATAGGCACTTAGAACCTTAACTTTGTCTATATAACTTGCTCCAGAAATTCCTAGTGTAGTTATCAGTTGGTAGCTGCAAAAAAGCATCTGGAGTATGTGAAGAGGTGCATTGCTCTGTTTGCAGATTTAGTTTGATTGTTTTAGATAAGACAGGACTCCAGTTAATCAAATCCTAACTTTGCGGTGGTACTCCCCATCTTCAGCCCACATTAGCAAACATCTGGAACCATGGATTTGCACTTTCCAACTGTCTCTGTAGCAAGCTTGGTTGAAATGGGCATCCTAAGACAATACAGCACTTGTCTCACATTTACTAACAACCACCTACTACTTAAAAAAAAAAGTGATACAGTTTTGCATTCTCCCTTTTTTCCTCACATCATTTAAACCAGATTCACAGAATACAGACATCCATTTCCCATCATACAGGTCAATTCATAAGGACTGCCCAAACAAAAGAACTGGGGAGGCTGCCTTTTTCTGCTTACAGATCACCACAAATGCTTACTCATTGTAGCCTCATTAAAAACTGATGAATTCTTAACTATTTAGCTAATAGCAGATGCAATCTTAAATGCTGACTCATTTATTACCACCTGCCCCATCTACTCTCCCAGCAATATTAATCTTGACGCTACGCTATCAAATGATTTGACACCTTTTTTCTCCAGAAGACACAACTTTCTACTTTTAGGCGACTTTGATGTGACTTTCTGGCCCTGCTAATAAATGGTTTCACTGAGCACCTCAGTGATCTCTCTATGAAACAATTAATTAATGAAAGCAACCTAACCTTGAATTATTCAATATTATACAATGACCCGCCATTAAAATTCCAAAACATGCACACTGATTGACCAGCGTGCCCGTTGTAAATCCCACAATATACCAATGGAAAAAGGTCAATCGCTGACTTTTTTCCAATGGTATAAAATGTCCAAAACCTTTTTTTTTTTTTTTTTTTTTTTTTTAATAAATAAAAAAAAAAGAAAAACACGGAACAGCGGAGTCTTTCTTTTCTCTATTGCTTCAGTTTCAAAGCATTGATATACAAGGTATGTGTATGAACGCAAGTCCCATATGCATGCGCAGTACATCAACACAAGGAAGCAGCATACCACCACCGGCGGAAGAACAGTAACGCGCTGTTATACAAAGACATTATTTAAGAAAAGTAATTTTTTTCCCTTAAATAATGTCATTATATAATAGCAATAACTGACTCCGTGGTTGTGGCATATTGAAATTTACCCACGGTTAACTTTATTTAATCACTCGGGCTTCGCCCTCGTGATTAACCCACGCCAACCATGGGTAAATCTTCAATATACCATACCACATCATCAGTTATTGCTTACATCAACCATGTCATTGCTAAGAACTTCACAAAGTTACTAGTATATATGCTTTACCTCCAAAAAGTAGTGACCATTGTCCTATATCTTCTTCCTGGACTATAAAAAATGCTACCACTAAATTACATCTACTGCTAGAAAAACAGAACTGAAAATTATACCTACTGCCTCCAAAATGGCCTTAGTTTACATCTGTTTCCACTTCACTAATACAGAAGTAAACCAAATCATAATGATGAGTAGTACAGTAGTGTAGTGAGTAGGATTGCTGCCACATAGCATGAGATTTTCCTGTTTGGTTCCTGGCTGGGATGCATTCTGTGTGAAGCCTCTCTATGTCAAATCTGCGTTCATTTGTGGAGTTTTTTTTCATGTACTTCAGTTCCCTCCCATGTTCCAAAAAACAAGCAGTAGGTGGACAGAGGACACTAAATTCCTCATACATGTGTATGCATGTGTGTGTGTGTGTGTGTGTGTGTGTGTGTGTGTGTGTGTGTGTGTGTGTGTGTGTGTGTGTGTGTTTGTGATACAGCATAAAGATCTGTCAATCTAGTTCCATTTCTTACTTGACTGGTAAACCCCAGTGGTTGACAATGGCTGCTCATGGGGTTGCTAACAGAGTCAAATGCAACTCAACAGCATTAGATGAATGGAGAATTCCAAGATGGCTGCCCACTGAACAACAGCTTAACTTCAGCTCTCCCACTGTGAAAACAGAAACTGAGAAACAGTGGCCTGTGATATTGTCAGCTTGAGTAAAATTCACTTACTGGCTAATAAGTACACAGCCTGAATGACAGAAAAGAAGAAACTAAGAGAACCTGAAAGAAAAGCAACTAGAAAAGGTGAACAGAAAACACTCACTGGGAAGAATCCTGCAGCTGTTCAGCAAAAAGTAGTTCAAGCTGCAGCTTTGGTGCAAGATATGGTTTCTAGTAATCTACAAGAAAAAAAATAAGTCAAATGTGCTCAGAGCTGATTAAAATAAACAAAACACCGAATGAGTATATCAACTCAAATAAGAAAAGGCTGGAAAAATAGAAGAAGCTTTAAACAGATATTCAGATGAGCTGATAAAACTGGAAACATTAAAGTTCAAAATGAAGAAAACGCTGGTTAAGTATGAGACTGCTCAAGAAGAGATGTTTCAAAAAAATGGTATATATTTAGAGGGCAGAGCGTGTAAAGAAAATATTTGATTTTCTGCTGTATAAGAGAAACTAGAAAGAACAGACTGTATTAATTTTACAAAAGTATAAATAAACAGCTGGACTGGTATTCCACAGCAGGAACTATTAAGTGAAAGGGCATACCATGTGTAGGCTCCAAATCTGGCAATGAGAAAGTAGATGAGACCTTTATTAACAAAGATGCAATCTTACCATCAAAAAGAGTAGATCCGGACAAAACTGTAGCAAAAGAGCAAAGTGTTAAAAGTTGAAGGCAGTAGACTGTTTGTGGAAAATCATTATTCAAAAATAATTATTTACTAAACACCAGACAGAAGGGAAACACATTTATTTCAGTAATCAGGGAATGTCACAAGGCAGATCTGAGATTCAAGCTGCTGTATCCAGATATCTTCAGGATATCTTCCCCAGGTGGATCAAAGTAATATTTGATGCAGAACAGTCTAAGGAGGAATTGCTAAAGTCTGTCCAAGAAAAAGTGGGCCATCAAGCAAAAGGGGACTGATTCTCATTCTTCTATTAATAAAGCACACAGAGAAACTTCTAAGATGGTTGCACAAAGAGGAACAGATTCATTCTTGCTCTCCCAGTGAAACTTAGCAGAGACAGCCAGTGGATTTATATTATTTCTGGGTAAATTTCAGTAACTGGTTAGTAAGTGCACTGCTTGGATACCACAAAAAAGAAATACAGAGGACCTGAGAGAAACTCAGCTACAAAAAGTGAGGAAAAAACACTGACTGGGGAAAGTACTACAGCTGTTCAACAAAAAGCAGTGCAAGCTCCAGACATGACTTCCAGTAACCTACAGGAAATTCTAAGACAATTGCACATATACCTGATTAAAGTAAAGGAAACACTGATGAAGTATATCAACTCAAATAACAAAAGGCTGGAAAAAAATAAAAGATGTTTTAAACAGATATTCAGATGAGGTGATAAAACTGCAAAAATCAGAGGTCAAAATGAAGAAAAGGCTGGCTGAATATGAAACTGCTCGAGAAGAGATGTTTAAAAAAAATAGAATTAGAGGACACAGCATGCAGGGAAAACCTGATTTTTTTCTGCTTTACTAGAGATGCTGGAAGGAACAGACTGTATTAATTTTATGAAAGCACAAATAAGCAACTGGATTGGTATTCCACAGCAGGAATTGTTAATTGAAAGGGCATATACTGTGTATGCTCCAAACCTGGCTATGAGAAAGCATTCTAGACCTTTAAAAGTAAAGATGCAATCCTACCAGCAGAAGGAGTTGATTCTGACAAAACTGTGGCTAAAAGACAAAATACTCAAAGTGGAAGACATCAGAGTATTTGTGGAGAATAAATATTCACTGGCACCCAGCAGAAGAGGAGTAAATTTATTCCACTATTCAGGGAATGCTGAGAAGCAGGTGTGAAATTCAAACTGCTATACCTCCCTGGAGGGACATAATCATTTTATGTTGAAGTACATGCTAAAGAGGAAATACAAAAGTTTGTCCAATGCATCGAGAAGCAAGTGTGAAATTCTAACTGCTATACCCAGCTATCTTCAAAGTATTCTTCCATGGAGGGACATAATCATTTTTGATGAAGTACATGCTAAAGAGGAAATACAAAAGTTTGTCCAATAAAAAGTGAGCGGTGAAACAGAAGGAGATTATGCTTTTTGTCCTTTGGATAATAAAGACCACAGAGAGACTGTGCCACTTATACCTTTTCCAATGTTTCAGCAGAAAATGCTTGAGAGAAGGAAAAAAAGCACAAGAGTTGACTAGAAGAATTGTGAGTACATTGGAAATGAAGCAGAGACAGGATCTGTGAGATGGAGATGAACAGGAACAAAACTGATAACTTGAAATTGACAAATGTGGGATTATAAAACAATAATTATATTTCTGAAACATAACAGAGCAAGAAAATCTGGAAATACTGGACTCTTTTGGATTCTGTTAAACTTGTAGGTAACTCTAAAGCATATGCCCTACTTCATGTCATTAATGTTCAGAAAAATACTTAGAGGAGAGGGGAGGAGGAGAGAGAAAGTAAACTGTAAGTAAAACAATTTTTTTTCTTAATGGTACTATTTTTACAGTGCATGATTTTCTTTGTATGCCATAAAATAAAGCTTTCTCAGTTATTTTAAGTATAATGGCGATACTAATGTAAACAGGTGCTCTTTTTTTTTCTTTTTTTCTTTCTCCCTTTTTCTTTCTCCTTGTTTAGTTTTAAGAAATGTAGGCACTGCAATGTAAAAAAAGTCTAGTTAAAAGCGCATGACAAAAGAAAAATTAGTCTGCTTTTTGTCATTCTTACACAGGGGAATGACTGAATTAAGGTCCTTAACTTGATCTAGTAACACTTTCTAGGAGAAAGCAAGTAAATGAAAAAGAATATTGAGCATTATAAGGCTTTTTATAGCAAATAAATGTATGCTTAGTAGCAATTTTGTATCTGTTCCTCATGTCTCTAGGAGACAATCTGATAAAGAGAAATGGCTAGGAGATAATGTTCTCAGAAAGCATTCAAGTGTTTCCCAGCTGGGACAGCTACAAAGATGAGACAAAACCAGACAGCACTTAGTAAAAGCAGAGGCTGTATCATGCATCTTAGCATGGATAACTTTCTTTTAGGTTAACCCAAGTCTGTGAGTGTGGCTGTACGTTTGGAACATTTGTTCCTATTAGGAGGGTAAAACTTCAATATTTGAAGATGTACGTAGTTTTGTATGTTATTTTTAAGTATATAGGTTTTAGGGGGGCATTGAGAATGTTTTCTTTTTTGTTTGAGGGCTTTCAATAAAAAAAAAGCGTTTTGTAAGATATGGCACAGACTCAAATGGGTATGACAATAAACAACTGTATAAAAGATCAACCTGACAAACAGTGTATGCATGTAACACAAAAGCTGGAACTAGACATTTAACAAAAAAGGTGTTATACATAAAAGGTGGGGATAAGAACTTATCATTAAATGTCAATGGTCTCACAGATAAATACAAAAAATAAAGAGTAATGAACTATATTAAAACTGTACAGTGCAAATAGCTATGCTGTAGGTGACACATTTGGAAAGCACTGAAGATGTGAATTTGATAAAGAAAGGTTCTCATGCTGGTTATTCAGTGGAATACCTGGGACAAAAGAAAAGAGGAGTACTTGTATTAATTGCAAGAGGAGCTCCAACAGTGATAGAAAAAGATAAAAAAGATAATAATGGTAGATTTGAAGTACTAAGGGTCTACCGGCAAGTAGGGTTGCCAACTGTCCAGAATTTTTCTGGACTGTCCAGAATTAAGGGACACTGTCCTGAAAATGGAAAGGACATCATATTGTCCTGAAAAAATGCCAGGAGATTAATTTTCTTTTAATTAAAAAAAAAAATTAAGGGTGTTCTTTTTTAAGAACACCCTTTGCGTCCAATTGCACACAGACGCAGAAGGCAAAAACAGTCTTCTGCGTCTGTGTGACTGGTTGTTTACACCTTTGTCTTTCGCCCGCATGGATTTCAATTCTTGAAGACATTTGAACTGTGCAGTGGTCCACGAATGGGCAAGCTCCAAATATGGTTCAGGTACTTATGAAATGTTGCAGTTTTACCTACTCGTTCCACAGTCTGTTTGCATATATATATATATATATATATATATATATATATATAGGAAATAGAATGTGGAATTCCTAGCTATACAGTAATATTTCAAAGTACTGTTACTGCATATTCAAGCAATAAAGATATTAGGTTTGAATGACTCCATGAATATTAAATGTATTTTGAAACTAGGCTACTAAATTATGATGCTGTTTTTATTTATGATGCTGTTTTACTCATGTTTTCACTAAGTGATTAAGTAGAATATTTTTGTTGCACTTGATTATGCATTTCAGTATTATTGGTGGGGATATAATCATTTAATGTTATCAAAGAACTCTTTTAAATGTTTCTTGTTGTGGGTGAATTCATTTCTCGTAACAGATGTAGTCACAGACTTCTGACAAATATTAGCAACTGGTGCTATACAAATGTAATGTATCCAAAAGTACAAGTGTGACAAGCCTGAGGATGCTGTTGTACTAATCAAATCTAGCAGTGGCCCAGTAGCTCAGTGTGATAAGGTATGCATATGTTCTTAGTTTTTATGGTGCAGTGGTGCAGTGGTAGTGCTGTTACTTCACAGCAAGAGCTTCTCCTGTTTGATTCTCGGCTGGGGTGCCTTTCCTCCCACTACAAAGACATGTATCTGGAATGTTTCTTCTCTCTGGGCCTCTGCTTGAAAATTGGCTTCATTCTAAGTCAGACTTTCCTAGTAAACAAATGATAAATAAATAGTTGCATCAAATACTGACAGACAATTATATATACATATATATGGGTCCACCTTATTTTTGTTGAATGCTGTTTCTACAACAAACACAGGGGGTGTGATTTAATGTCAATGGTACTGATAGCCACGCAGTGTAAATGTTGATATTGTGTAATGCCAGTACAGGTAAGTGGGGTGAGAGTGTTTCTGCATGTGTATGTGAGGTAGGGTTAGGATCGGGATGAGTAAAGGATAGGTGTTATATATTTGTGTGTGAGTTTGTGTATTTTAGGGTTAGCGTCAGGGTTAGTTTAGGGGATAAGATATAGCATTGTTTGTGTGTCCAAGTGTGTCTTGTGTAGTGGCAGTGTTACGGGATGGATTTAATGAAGGTAAGGTGTAGGGTTAAGGTTGAGGAAAGAGGCAGCAGTATAGGATTAGCACCCATTACTAAAGTGGTACAAGGGGGGGCAAAGCTGACTACATACCTCACTTGTGATTCCCATGCTATCATATGTCACTGTAAATAGTTTTTCCATAAATTTCCATAATTTAGTTATTGTATATTGCTGTTTAGATATAAGGTTTATTTCTGTGCATGTTAAACCAGTTATAAATACGCTCATACCTCTCAACTGTACAGATTTTTGCAGAATGTCCACATTTTGGCCTCAAATTTTTCATCTGTTTCTCATAAAACTGTGTTTTTCTGGCAAATCTCTGACAAATCATTGACAAGTTAAGTCAAAAAATTATGGCAGACATATAAGTTTCAAACTTCATATCCTTCAGAAAATCCATGTTAATGCAAAACCCGTTATTCTATCAACTTTCTAAGTTTGCAAGAGCAACATTTAAAAAGTGTCCCTATTTTTAATGCTTTCCCCCCATTATTTGTGGCTTTATCCAGATTTCTTGCTCTAGGAGGTTGAGCGGTATGAATGCACTATATGTAATATAGCTGTCAGCATTCTTTTGTATCTGCTTATTTAGCCTGGAGCATGGCTAAAAGGATCCTTAGACCAGTTTACTGACCTGTGTAACTTGTTAACTCAGCAGACTAATTCACATGCAGATATATATTGTGGTTAACATGTCTGTATTTGTGTGCTTTTCTATGTGGCCACCCAGGTTGTTCCCATTCATGTCACTTTCTTGATATTCATATCAAGTAGGCCCGATGTTCCAGATTAGACACAATGGGGTGAAAAATATGGTCTAACTATACTAACAAGCCATTGTTGCAGCTCTGATCTTTCTGTGGTCTAACATAATTTATATGTTGGTCAAAACACCAGCAATTCATCATTAAATATCAGACTTATTAGTTAGTGCTTTAATTCTGCCTCTCTCTGTTTCTCTCTCTCTCTCTCTCTCTCTCTATATATATATATATATATATATATATGTGCGTGTGTGTAGTGTGTGTGTGTGTGTGTGTGTGTGTGTGTGTGTGTGTGTGTGTGTGTATATATATATATATATATATATATATATATATATATATACTTTTAACCTTGAAGGCAGATGTTCAACTCTTAACCCCTTCATACCTGTGCTAACATCTATTATACAGATAGCTATTTTTTTTCAGGGGCAGGTTAAGCTGAAAAGTGCAAAACTGCTTAGTACTTGGCACAGTGGCATTGTTCTGCAAATATGAAGCAGTACCCAAGCAAAGTATTCCTCTATTAAGTTTTTTCAATTATGCTGTCATTGACTAGACTGCATTAAACTAGAGTTCAGCATATTTCTTTACCTGGTCAAATTTTTGTAACTTCTGTTCATTCCTATGTGAACTGCTAAAAGCTAACTAATTGCCTGGCAGACAGCTTCATCATTACACAGATTTTTAGCATTTAGGGAGCCATATAAATGGCTAATACATACATTTGCCTTCAGTCTATTTATTTTTCAAGATGAAGGGATTATTGTGTTAAGATCTCAGTTGGCACATTGTTTACATTAGATATCTCCCTTTCTGGATGCTTATTAAGAAATCTAGAAATATATACTTTCCTGCATTAGGACGGAAGCAGAGCACACCAAAATAAGCTATCTTTCATCACTGCTACTGAACCAGAAACTGTGTTGTATTGTAAATAGCACTGAAAAATGTTCCTCTCTACCAGAGACTTTTCTGAATTACTTTGTGACAACAGCTGCCAAAGACTCTTGGTATTTGGGGCATTTTATGGAAATTAATGCAAAGTGAATGAAAGAAGAATTGCATTATATTTATTGTGCTGAAACCTGCTAGGTTGTACTTAATTCTTTTGTTTGCTTTGTTTTGTTTGAAATAAACTAAATCATGCAAGTACTGTTCTCAATCTTGAATTTCAGAGTGTAGCTAAACAAGATTTTCTCCAGGATGGTGGATTATCTTTTACCTAAACCATCAAGCACTTCTTCTGTAGACTTCAATATTTGTTATGGACTTAATGAACCTGTTTTCAGTTTGCCATCCATTCCTTATTGTAATATTACCAGCTTACCATTTTTAAAGTAACATAGGCAACTTATTCTTCAAGGGCAGCAGGCACTGAATTTGTAGATGAAACACTAAAATATAAAGTTGTTTACTAGCAGCAACCTTTCCATTAGCTATAGATCTCTTTAATGTGGAATTATTCAGATGACTTTTACTTCTGCAGAGTTTGCGCATATTGACTGATATTGGTGGATTGTAATGACAAAAGTTTAAGTGGACTTTTATGGTTGAAATGTTCTCAGTTGGGCAGTTTTGTCATTATTGGTTCATATGTTTTGTTTCATTGCTTACTGGAAAATGTTCAAAACTATACATTTAAAACATGTTCTAACAAGTGCTGCTGTATTATGCAAGGGATATCATTTTATAATATATATTATAATTTACAACAATCAGGAAAGTGAATCAAAGAACTTTTTCATGGTCCTAAAAATGTGTGTAAGGGGCCTATGATTTGAAAACAGCCCAAAGGTAAACGTAATACACCACTGGCCAGATGCATTTTCTTTGAATGTGGGTTTCAATACTGTTTCAGAGAATGTGAGTTTCAAAGGCAGAAAATTTTTAATGCCAAGTCTGTTTTCATTGTGAGACTGTATTACTTTGTTTAGCAAACGTATATCAGTGTTTGTGCTATAAAATTTGACATAAAAGTTTTAAATTAAATCCAAATCTATGTAATCACTGTAGAAGTAAAGCACAAAACAGTGTGCACACTGAGAGTTTTGAACAGTGCTTATGGAAACTGTGAAGAAATGGAGGAAAAGCCAAATAATGGGACACTGGAATGGCTGCATGGGAGTGGACGGGGGTACCAAAATTGCACGCATTTTGCTTTCATGTATATATCCAGAATTTTTTACATGTAAAGTTAGCAACCCTACTGGCAAGGGAGGTGGATTATACTGGCATGTACTTATATTCCACCTAAAACTGCTATAATGGAGCTTAAGAAAATTCCGAGAGAAATAATCAGGTTTCAGAAAGGAATATTACTTATAGGTGGGGACTGGAATTTGATTTGCAACATTGAAGATGTGTCTGGAGGACCCAGAAGGGAAACTATAAAAATGAGGGTAGACCTTTGAAGAAATTTATAAAAATATTTGGCATGGAAGTTCAGTACTAGGAGTTCAGAATGAATTTACATATTATTCCCCAAGATAGAAAAACTGGGTTAGGCTAGACAGAGTTTAACATTTCACAGGAACATGTGCATTTAATTGAAGGCCTTGATATGCACCCAATAACTATTTCAGATCATGCACCAACAATAACTAAAATAAAAACACAAGTTAATGAAATAAAAATGAGACAATGGTACTTGCCCATCTATCTGTTGAAAAGGGAGAAATTTAAGAAAGGGGTAGTAGAAATTATTCAGGAGCTATTAGAGAAGATAGAATTTTTTTAAAACATAGACAAGAGAGTGGGGTAAAATTAACATGGAGTTTAAAAATAGGGTAGAAATAAAAGAAAGGGAAATATGGTTAAAAAGTAACGAATTATTTAGAGGGACTGAAATGTTAAAGTATTACTAACTAGGGTGAATCTCACAGAACAAGAACAGGAGCAACTGCAGAATGCTAAACAGAAAATAAGGGATTACCTCGATAATATGCATGAATTTAGAAAAATTGCTGTTAAGCAACTGTTTTTTGATAATAACTCAAGAGCACAAAAACTTTTAGGAGAATGACTCGGGCAACAGAAAGTACAAAGGGCTGTTGCCAAGCTTAGGGAGCCTATAACAAGGAAGATAACAACAGATCCTGCAGAAGTATTAGAAATATTTCAGAAATTCTATGAAAGTCTCTATAAAGCAGAGACATATGGAAATCAAGAAAGGTACAAATATAAATGTTTATGGAAGAATTAAATATGACAAGGTTAGAGGACAAGGCTCAATTACTACTACTAACAGTTAGGATAGGAGGAGATGAGATAAAAATGGTGATGCATAACATGTCTACAGGACAGTACCCATGAATAGATGCTATTCCTGCAGACGTTTGGATGCCAGGAGGGAGGAGAAGTTCCAACATCCTGGAAGAAAGCAGTGGTAGCTGTAATACCTAAAGAGGGTAAAGATCCATCAGATCCAGCTTCTCACTGGCCCATTTCAATACTAAATCATGATTATCTCATCCCCTCCAGTACAGCTGTTTTCGGTGTGTACCTTTAACTCCCAGTGGGTGTAGCTTGTGCCTTTAAAAATGAAGTTATCACCTTACAGTTCTTACAAATACTCATTGACAGAGGTCAAATATCAGTACAGTTACATTCGTCTGGAGGCACATTCAGCTGTAATGAGTTATAAGGTGTTTATGCCTATAATTGCTAAAATAATGGCAAACATGATGCCAAAGTTGATAGATATGGATCAATGTGGTTGTGTGGAGGGGAGGTAAATATTCCACAATTTTAACAAACATTGATGAACCAGAGGGAAGCAGAATGTAAGAAAATACCATTGTTGTTGGTGGGTCTTGATGCAGAGAAAGCATTTGACAGAGTAAGCGTGGATTTTATGAGCAGGGCAATGGAAGCATTTGCATTCCCTGATAAAATTATAAGGCTGATAAGGAGAATATATGAGGGATCAGAGGAGAAAATTAAAGTGTGTGATTTCCTCTCTGATAATTTCTGCTTGAGCAGAGGAACCAGGTAGGAGTGTCCTCCTTCCCCTTTGTTATTTGCATTATATTTAGAACCATTGGCAAAGAAAATAAGGGACTCAGAAATTCAAGGATATAATTGGTAAGATAGTCAAGAAAAGCTGGCTCTACCTGCAGATGACACTATGTTATATCTGAATAAACCAGAAAAGGACATTGCAGTGTAGTGGAACATTGTGAGATGGATTCATATCTTTTCAGGATAAAAATTAATGAAGCTACAACAAAGGCAATAGCAGTAACTTATTTACCCACACACAAATTAGTTTAGCAATATCCATATTTATGGGGACATAATAAAATGAAGTATTTAGGAGAATGGATTAAAAATGATTCCGGTGTGGCCACTAAGGATATGAGGGAAGAGACTAAACAAATCATAAATACAAAAAACTGAGAAATTGGAAGCTCTGTTACATGGATATGGATAGTAAGATACATGCAGTTAAAATGATTTTAGTCCCTTTAATCTTATAGATAGGTCAGGCATATTTTATCAACAAGAGAAGAAGTTGTGGATAGAAATTAATAAAGAGCTGAAGAATTTAATCTGGGAGGGTATGATGGCAAGAGTCAGTGGGATAATTCGATTCTTCCAGTAGAACAATTCAGATTTGGATTGCCTGATTTGAAGGGTATTTCAGAGCTACACAGTCAAGGCTCCTATACATTGCACAAGCAGAAACATATAAATCAAAGTGGAAAGAGATGATGATGAAACAGGAGGGAAGCTCAAGAAAGAAGGAGAGACTGAGATTTTTGGATGTAGAACTTTAAGTAAAATAACAATAACCATACAGAATATTATATTGATACAGTAGCACAAAGCATTCCAAGAACTAAGCCAACACGTGACCGGAGAAAGGAGATTCTGCCAATAGGGATTAATGTAATCAGGGATACAGACAATAACCAAGAGGGGGGGCTGGAATTTTTTGGAGAAAACTATCAAAGGAACCAATGTATTGGGAGCAGATAACTAGAGAGGGAAAGGCAACAGAATAGGAAGATGCCTAAAATTTATTTGGACTGTAGGTTAAAGACTGCCTCCCCTATCAATGATTGATATCAGAGTATAAGCAAAGAGAAAGAAGTAGGGGGTCCTAAATAAAAGACCAGCACTAGTAGAATTTTTTGTAGAATCTAGAATAGAAGTTTCTGTTAAAAAAGGAATAATAAGTGGAGCAGATAAAATATTGTATGGTGACTTTATGAATCAACAGAGGAGGGTAAAAATGATTGGGAAGAGACTGGATAAGCATTTCACAAAGAAAGAATGGGGAGTATATGTTTGTCTCCCAAATATTTACAAAATTTAGAAGATTTAGGAGTTTTGCTTGGAAATGTTTACATAGATATTTTTATACCCCAAGTAACTCCAGATATTTTTTCCTCAGGTAGACAGCAAATATTTGAGGTGTAATAGGGAAGAAAGAGGTTATTCAGAACATATTTTCTCAGAGTGTAATTAATTGGCAGACTTTAAAATTCCCTGCAGCCAACTCTATCAGAAATATTGTGTGAGCAAATTGGTGTAACTAGGGAAATGATTCTTCTGAGCTATGATACAGAAATGGAATTGCCTAGACATAGTAAGGCCTTGCTGAGTCTATGTATGGTGGCTTGCCAAAACAGCACTTCCTAGAAATGGAAATCAAAGTCTAAACCAGCTGTACTAGAAGTAGTGAATACAGCAACGGAGATAAAACAACTGGAATTGCAATATTTAGAAAAAGGTAGGAGAAATTACAAGGGAAAAATGGGAATTGTGGGAACAATACATATAGAGAGGAATGAGGTGTAAAATAAGGCAGGATTTAAATGAGCTATGTAATGTTTGACTGACAATGATTGGGTAGATTATAAGTGATGTATAATGTTTGCAACTAAAATGATGCCAATATGGTTTGTTTTCATTTATATATATGTATGACTGCTTATGTCATAAGTGATAATTTATAATGTTTCCTGTTTACAAAAAAAATAAACATATAGACTTTGCCAGTGAAACATTTTCCACTTTTCCAAATGAAAATGTGTGCAAGACAGAGAAAAGCATAGGAGTTGACCAGAAGAATGGAGGGGTACACTGGAACTAAACCAGAATCTGGAGTGGGGAGATAGAGCTGAACAGGAACAAGACCAGCAACATGGAAATTAGGGAATAAATGTGAGACTGCAAAGCATCAGTCACATTTGCAAAATACAGCTGGATAAGAATAAGTGGAAAGAATGGGACTTTTGTTGACTGTGTTAAACTGGTGATGAACTGAAAAGCATTTCCTCACTTAATGTCATTAATGTTTGGAAGGAGTCAGAGTGGAGGAGAAGAGGAAGGAGAAAGGCAACTGTAAGTAAAACAATTTCTGTTTTTCAAAGTATTTCTGTGAAACTGTTCACAATATAATCTGCATATTTTATAGTAAAACATTATTTGTTCTTGTACATGATAACATTACTCAAGTAAAAATGCCCTTTTTTCCTTCTTCCTCTTCTCTTTTATTCTTTTTTTGATAGTAAGAAATGTACATATTATAATGCAAAAAGAGAAGAAATGCTAGATAAAAGCATGTTTAAGTTAATAGGCTGTAATCTTGGGTTGCTGAGGTGGGGAATGGGGTGATATGTTTTCTCTTACCTTTACAAAGGTGAATGTCTAGACTAAAACCTTAGCTTACTTTAATAACAAATTTTATGTGGAAAAAAGTAAATATGAGAACATGAAACATGATGAACAGTTTTCCTTTAGCAATAATGTTTCAGCTTGTCTTTCAGGCTGCAGTAGAGGACTACATTTTTCTTTTTTTTCTCTTATGTTTCCATGGGGGCAAACTGATAAAGCAATAAATGACAGAGCAGAAGGCTAAAGGTTAATGACTTCTGAAACCATGCAAGTTGCTTTCACATCTAGGGAGAATGAAGATTAAAAAACAGACACCAATTAGTGTAAGTAAAAGCACAGGCATGGGTAACCTTAGTTTCAGATTAATTAGGGCCTACATTAGCAGCTACCTATTTGACACAAATGCTCTTATCAGGAGGGTTAAACTTCATTGTTTGAGGAGGTACATAGTTATGTGTGTTTGTATTAAGTTAACAGGATGGAGGGTATTTGGTTTTCTGTTTGAGGGTTTTTATTAACAGAAAAAGTCTTGTAAAATGTGACATAGTTTCCAAGGTTGATAAAAAATGTATAAAGGATTAACTTGCCAAGCATGAATGGGTATCACAAAAGCTGTAAATAGACATTTGAAAAAGCTTACATATAGAATGGATGGGAGTAATGACTTATTGTCATAATGGCAACACGTTCCATATTATTGTGGAATGTGAATGACTGCACAGGTATTGACAAAGTGGTAAGAATACTTATTATATTAAGAAATGCAGAGTGCAAATAATGCTACGGAAGACACACTTGGAAATAATTGAGAATGTGAATTTGATAAAGAACGGATTTCAGGATGGATACTCTGCAAAATATTAGTGACAAAGGAAGACAGGAGTATTTATATTAATTGCTAGAGGAGTTCTGGTAGTGACAGAAGGAAAAAAGGTAATAATGGCAGATTTGTGACAGCAGGGGACTACTGGCAAAGGATGAGGATTATGATGGCATGTATTTATATTCCACGTAAAACTGCATTATGGAGCTTAAAAGAACTTTGAAGAAATAATTGGTTTTCAGAAGGAAATATTACTTATAGGTAGGGACTGGAATTTGGTTTGTAACACTGAGGATGCATGTGGGGGGAGGCTAAAAGGGAAAATATAACAAAACAGGGTAGATTTCTAATTAAATTTATGAAAATAAAATTTATGAAAATATTTGGTATGAAAGATGTGAATTTACTAGTAGGAACTTAGAAAGATTTTACATATACCCATCAAGGTACAACAACTGGACTAGATTACACAGAAATTATACTTCACAGGAACATGTGCATTTAATTAAGAATTCTGACACATCCAATTTCTATTTCAGATCATGCACCAATAATTACTAAGGTAAAAATGCAGGCTAATGAACAAAAGATGAGATACTGGTGCTTCCCCACCTGCCTGTTAAAAAGAAAGGAATTTAAGGTATGGGTAGTAGAAATTATCCTAGAATTCTTTTGGAAGACAGAAAGTACTCCAGAAGTTATTATAGCTAGTGAGTGGGATAAAATGAAAGTAGAGTTTAAAACAGGGTAGAAATAAGAGATCTGTTGAAAAGTGATAAGAATTATTTAGAGGGGTTGAAAAAGGTTAAAGTACTACAAAATAAGAGGAATCTCACAGACCAAGAAGAGGTACAATTACACAGTACTAAAAAGAAGATATGCATGAGTTTAGAGAGATTGCTGTTAAGCAACTATTTTTTGATAAAAACTCCAGAGCACAAAAACTTTTGGTAGAAGGACTTAGGCAACAGAAGGTAGAAAGGGTTTCTGCCACATTTAGGGGTCCTATAACAAGAAAAATAACCAGAGATCCTGTAAATGTATTACAGATAAAACGTTATGAAAATTTGTATAAACTAGAGAAATGGGGAAACCAAGAAAAGGCACAAATGGAAATATTCATGGAATACTTACATATGCCAAGATTAGTGGTAAATGAGGCTGAACAACAACAGTTAAGACAGGAGGAGAAGAGATAAAAATGTGATAGATAAATCAATCTGCAGGAAAGTCTCCAGGAACAGATGGTATTCTGGTGGAAGTTTTTAAGTTAGGATGGAAGAAAGTGATAGAGATCGGGAAGGTTTTGTTTAACAATATTTCAAAATGAGGGGAGGCACCAACATCCTTGAAAAAGTTGTGGTGGCTGTAATACCTAAAGACCATAAAGACCCATCTGATCCAACTTCATACAGGCCCACTTCAAATTTAAACCATTATTATAAAGTGTTTATGTTTATAACGGCTAAAAGAATGGCAAAAATGATGCCAAAATTGATAGATATGGACCAATGTAGTTTTCTGGAGGGGAGGCAAACATTTGAAAACATTAACAGAATAATGATCCAGAAAGAAGCAGAATGTTAAAAAATGCAGTTGTTATTGGTGGATCTTGATGCACAGAAAGCATTTGACAGAGTAAGCCGGGATTTTATGAGTCGAGTAATGGAAGCATTAACATTTCCTGATACAGTAATAAGGTTAATTAGATGGATATGCGAGGGATCAGAGGCAAAAATAAAAGTGGAAGGATTACTCTCTGATAAGTTACATCTGACCAGAAGAACCAGGTAGAGATGTCATCTTTCTTCTTTGATATTTGTGTTATACTTAGAACCATTAGTTTAGAAAATAAGGACTCAGAAATTCCAGGATATAATTAATTATGGTATGTTGTTCAAGAAAAGTTGGATTTATTTTGCAGATGATATGATTTTGTACCTGATGGAACCAGAAAGAGACATCCAAGTGTTGTGAACATTCTGAAATACTTCCGTGTTTTTTCGGGACATAACATTAGTGAAGATAAAATAAAAGCTATAGCTATAAACTATGTACCCACGCATGAATACCCATATTTAAGTGGACATGATAAATTAAAGTATTAAGGAGTATGGATCAAAAAGGATTCTGTTATGGCAGCTAATGATACATGGGAAAAGACTAAACAAAAGATACAAAAACTGAAAAATTGGAAGCTCTTGCCTATGGATACGGATATGGATAGCAAGATACAAGCAGTAACAGGAGAAGTTGTGGATAGTAATTAATAAAAGATTGGTAAGATTTTATTTGGGAGGGGAAGAGGGCAAGAGTGAAGTGAGCTAAGCTGATCACCCCAACAGAACAAGGAGGTTTAGGATTATCTGATTTGTAAGGATATGTCAGAGCTGCATAGTTATGGCTCTTATGTATAACACAACCAGAAAATTACAATTCAAAGTGGAAAGGGATGATGATGAAGTGTGTGGGGGGATTTAAGAAATAAGGAAAGGATGGGATTTTGGACACAAATGCTTAAAGATCACAGATCTTTTAATAAATTGAAATAAAGCACAAACATACTATCCTTTCCCTCACAGTAGCAGAAAGTATACTAAGAACTAAGCCAACACGAGACTGGAGAAATAAGATTCTGTTAGTAGGGATGACTACAACCAGGGTTACAGAGAACAGGTAAAAGGGGGCTGGAATTTACTGGAGGAAGGTTTATTTAGTATCTCTACAGTTCACAGGTAATTAACTTTAAGTCACCTGTTCTCAATTCTGTGGGACTCACTAAAGATACAACTGTGGTCTATTTCCTAGTTTAAACACACAATTGAAAGAAAAATGCAAGTAAAACTAGTATACAGAAAGTATAACACTACATACAAAACAAAATAAGACAATCAAGCAATACAAATTACAAGAAAGCAAACATCAAACTATCCTTTCCCTCACAGCACACTATGACAGAGTCAAAGTGAGCTTTCCAATAAAGCCTTTAAATGTTTTATTTTCATCCATTAAATAGAAGGTTTACTTCCTAGGTCCACCCTCAGTTCACATTCATATTCTATTGTTTTCTTTCAAAGTTACAAGGATACAACTGTGGCCAAGGAGTAGAACATCATTTCAAAATTTTGGTACTGGACACTTTGAAAGAAGACAATATAATGGGTGACAGGAAGAATAAAACTGAGAAGACTGAACAAGAATGGATCATTCAGTTAGAAGCACAACGGTGTTATGGACTGAATGCGGTTGTTTCCATCAAACTTTTCTTGAAAGCTAGACCATTGCCTCACTTTTTTTTTATTCTCTCTCACAGAATCATATTTAACCCCACTGATTGGTTATTTGACTCCAGCTAAGGGAATGATAGGCTGTAATACCCTTCTTTCACAAAGATTCATTTGATTGGCTCTATGCATATAGAGGACGGTTCTTAAGCAACTTCAGGTTTGTTTACATTCTTTTGGCACTTGTAGGATCTATGCACCTTCACTGGCCTGGTTCTGCAGGATTATAACTCAATTAGTACATTTCTTTGGATGTTTTTAACAGGTAAGGTACTTTAATTTTAATTTTACTGACCGAGTAGTGCTCCTTTTGGTTTTAAGATCTTATGCTTGTAAGCAAACATACTCATTTCTAGTTACAACACTTGAATGATGGTTGATGTTTCTTAGTAACATTAGTCAGCTTTTATTCATACAGCATTTAACTATCATGTGTACACATGGGCTCTGCCCATTAAGATTGTGATTATTATACCACACCTGCTTAGATGTTTACTGTGAAGTAATGTTTTACACTAAACTTTTTTGCTTTTATCAACTGCTTTATACTGAACTTTTTCTGGTTTTATCAACTGTCATGGCTCATCTACTTGAATGCAGGCACCTAGACATTTATTCTTCATTGTTTTATCTTTTCTGGTTAGACAGTTGATTCACTTATGTTGTTGTGGTAGCAGTTTATTTTTAATTGGTTTTCATGGAATGCATTTAGTAATTCTTACATTTCACTGCAATGTTGTGTTCTGCTTAAGAATTTTGAATGTTGGAAACATCTAGCAATTCTAAATGCAACAGATAGGAACCCACAGCTTTTATATGTTTTCTTTATGTAGAGAGCTAAATTAAGCAAGCACACACAAGACATAAATGTTCACTCAGTCACTTTATCATGTAATCCTGGCAATCAATTGATCTTATTTTTTTGCTTCTGAGTCTCATAGAACTATATTTAATGGTTTTGGACTTGTATATTTTACTATGACTAAACACACATCTACTGTTAGAACTAGATGACTAGCAGATAAGTAGTTTTTTATATATACTTAAGCCATACCAGAAATTAGAGTTTGTTTTATTTACTTTTAGTACACATTAGTAGATCATGTAATGTCGAATTTGCTGTCAGAATTTCTATAGCTGATTGTTCAGCTTGTTATGATGTCATAATTGGAATTGGATTTTAAACAGTGTTAACTTGTGTATTTTTAAAGTCTGATGAAGCATTGAGGACAAAGTGAAAGTGCTTACTAAGTTACAATAAATGCTTTTTGGTTTATTTTACTTAGCTGCATTTGTTGTCACCCAGTTTTTGTTCTGGTTCTGTTCTTTGTGTACTGGTGTGACAACTTCATCCAGGCTGTGCAGCTGTCTTTTACTCTTCTGTATTTAATGAAACTTAATTGGCTTTATCTAATTTTTGTTTGGCTCACAAGAGACACAGCTATGGTCTCTACAAGTAAAATGCTGTGTAAAGAAAATAAACCACCATATAGAAAATAGAATAAGGCAATGAAGCAATACAAATTTCTAGAAAACATTAACAAACTAACTTTTCCCCTCACAGCAATCTATAGAAGAATCTGACTGAGCATTCCCAATAGAGCCTTGGTTTGTTTTATTTTACCTATAAAATAGGTTTATTTCACAGCTCCACCCTCAGTTCACAGGAAAGTAACCTTAATTGACCTGCTCCAATTTCTGTGTGAGTCAAGAGACACAGCTGTGCTCTCTTTCCTAGTTTAAATATGCAATTGAAAGTAGAATACAAGTAAAACACAATGTAAAGAAAATACACTACAATATAGAAAACAGAAGAAGACAATGAAGCAATTCAAATTAAAGTAAAGCAAAAACTAACCTTTCCTGTAAAGCCTTGAAATTTTTATTTTTACCCCTAAACTAGACTGTTTAATTCCTTGCTGCACCCTCAGTTCAAAAGGTAATAAACTTTAATTGACCTGTTCCAATTTTTATATGACTCACAAGAGATACAGATGTGGTATATTTCCTAGTTTAAATATGCAATTCAAAGCAGAACACAAGTAAAATGAAGTGTAAAAAATATACCACAATCTACAAAACAGAAGAGGGCAACAAATCAATCCACTTTATAAGAAAACAAAAACAAATTAACCTTGCTATCACAGCATCTATGTCAGAGTCTGAGTGAGCTTTTCTACTAAAGCTTTGAAATGTTTTAGTTTACCCCTTTAATAGAAGGTTTACTTCCTGGCTCCACCCTCATTCACAGGTAATTAACCTTAACTGACCAGTTCTCATTTCTGTGTGACTGACAACAGACATAGCTGGGGTTTCTTTCTTAGTTTAAATATGGAATTGAAAGAAGAATACAAGGCAAAAGCAGAATAAAGAAAATACACCGTAACACACAGAACAGAAGAAGTCAATAAAGCAATACACATTACAAGAAAGCAAAAACAAACTAAATTTTCTCTCATAGCAATCTATGGCAGAGGTTGAGTGAGCTTTTCCAGTAACACTTAGAAATGTTTTACTTTATACCTTCAATACAAGGTTTAGTTCCTAGCACTGCTCTAAATTAACAGGTAATTAACTATTATTGAGGTGTTCTTATTTCTGTAAGACCCATAGGAGACACAGCTGTGGTATCTTTCCTAATATTAATATGCAATTGAAAACAGAATAGAAGTAAAACACAGAGTAAAGAAAAGAAACTACAATATACTAAACTGAAAACAGCAATTGAGCAATATAAATTAGAAGAAAGCACAAACATACTATACTTACCCTCACAGCAATCTACTGCAGAGTCCGAGTCAGTAAAGCCTTGAAATGTTTTTTTATCCCTTAAATGGAAGGTTTACTTCCTAGCGCCACCCTCAGTTCACAGGTAACTAACCTTAACTGAACTGTTCTAATAGCTTTGCGACTCACAAGAGACACAGGTGGGGTCTCTTTCCTAGTCTAAATAAGTAATTGAAAGAAGAATGCAAGTAAAATGCAGAGTAAAGAAAATACAACACAATACACAAAACAGAAGAAGGCAGTGAAGCAACAGAAATAACAAGAAAACAAAAACAAACTAAGCTTTCCCTTACAACCTATGGTAGAGTATGAGTGAGCCTTTCTAGTAAAGCCTTGAAATGTTTTGTTTTACCCATTAAACAAAAGGCTTGCTTCCTTGCACCACCCTCTGTTCACAGGTAATTAACCTTAATTGACCTGTTCTCATATCTGTGTGACTCACGAAAGGCACAGCTGTGTTGTTTTTCCCAATTTTAATATGTAACTGAAAGCAGAATACACACAAAATGCTGTACAAAGAAAATAAACTACAATATACAAAATAGAAAAATGCAATGAAGCAATATAAATTACAAGAAAACTAAAAACAAACTATTTCCCTAAGCAATCTATGGCACAGTCTGAGTTAGCTTTTCCAATAAAGCCTTGAAATGTTTTATTTTACCCTTTAAATAGGTTTATTTCCACCCTCAGTTCACAGTTAATTAACTTTAACTGACCTGTTCTAATATCTGTGTCACTCACAAGAGACACAGCTGGGGTCTCTTTCCTAGTTTAATTAAGTAATTTTAAGAAGAATAGAGCAGAGTAAAGAAAACATACCACAATATACAAAACAGAAGAAGGCAATGAAGGAAAGCAAATTACAAGAAAGCAAAAACCTCACAACAATCTACAGCATAGTTTGAGTGAACATTTCCAGTAAGCCTTGAAATGTTTTATTTTACCCATTAAATAGAAGGTTTAGTTGCTAACTCCACCCTTAGTTCATGCACCCTTAGTTCATAGGTAATTGAACTAAACTGACCTATTCCAATTTTTATGTGACTCACAAGAGACACAGTTTTTGTCTCTTTCCTAGTTTAAATATGCAAATGAAAGCAGAATACATGTAAATACAGTGTAAAGAAGCTGTGGGCATGAATGTTTTAGCCTGAATGTATCCATAAGGATGTAAAAAAAGCAAAAAGTAATGGATTTTCAGAAGCCATATAACTGAAACACTTTATGTCCTTAAAGGGTAATTTGCATATATCCCATGGGCCTCTATTGCAGGATGTTTAAGTAGCACACAGTGAAACTCTAGCTTGGCTAATTTATGTGCGACTCACAAGAGACACAGGTATGATCTCTTTCCAAGTTTTAATAAGAAATCTAAAGCAGAACACAAGTAAAATTCACTGTAAAGAAAATACAGCAAAATATACAAAAGAGAAGAATGCAAAGAAACAATACAAATTACAAGTAATCAAAAACAAAAAGGAAGTTATGTACTCACTATAACGTTCCATGTTGGTAGTCCATCTCACCCTTCATTTTTACATATAGGGTTCAGAGCCGATCCACTGCTCTGACTCGGCCGATTTACAGGCTTGAAGACTTCTGGTTGGCTCGTGGCTAAGCAGGTATCCCATAGTGCACCAGTACAAACCCCAGATCTTGTTTGCTACTCAATAGAAGAAAAAACATAACAGACAAACCAATACTAAAGGGTCTCCAACCAAAGACAACTAAATTATTATTATTATCTCCAGATCTTCCAGGATGGGGGAAGGTGGGCAGGTTGGTAAAAATGAAGGGTGAGATGGACTACCAACATGGAACGTTATGGTGAGTACATAACTTCTTTATGTTGTGTAGTCCAATCTCACCTTCATTTTTACATATGGGACAGCGCCCCTAGCGCCTTATTCTTGGGTGGCTCACTGGAAAATACTCCTAAGCACCATGGAGCCAAAGGATGCTCTACCCCTGGAAGCTAAATCCAATTTGTAATGTGTAATAAAAGTGTGAGGGGTAGCCCACATAGCTACTGCACAAATATTATTAAGTGGGACCCTGGCTTGAAAGGCTGCAGAGGTAGACAGCGACCTGGTAGAATGAGCCTTGATCCTGCAGGGTAAAGGTCTGAACTGTAGATAAAGGCTATGCAACTGGAAATCCAGTTAGATAGTGTCACTTTAGAAACTGGTAAGCCCAATCTAGAGTCAGAAAAGGAAATGAATAGTTGCTCTGATTTCCTAAATACCTTGGTCTGCTGTAAATAAAAACGTAGTTGTCTATGAACGTCCAGCTGATGAAAACGGTATTCAGCTGCATTACAATGATTAGGGAAGAAAGCTGTGAATTCTATGGATTGATTTAAGGTAGCAGGGAAACAAACTTTGGGGACAAAGGAGGGATTAGTACACAGTGACACCCTGTCTTTGTGAAAAGATCAAATAAGGTGGCTTAATAGACAAGGCTTGTAGCTCCAATACCCATCTAGCTGACGTAATAGCTACCAAAAACAAAGTCTTCCAAGACAAAAATTTCAATGAAGATGAGTGGGAAGGTTAAAACGGGGGATAAGTCAGTTTGGACAACACAAAATTTAAATCCCAAGAAGCCACAGGTTCTTGCAGTGGTGGTCTCAATACAGTGGCTTCTTACAAAAAGGTCTTGCAAAGCTTATGAGACATTAAATTGGTATCCGGAAACCCTAAGTGAAAATGAGAAATTGCCGCCAATTGGACTCTGATAGTGGCAGCGGCAGATCCTTGCTGGAAAGGCTCGGAGAGAAATTCCAAAATCACAGGGATAGAAGCAGTGTAGGGATCTACATTCACTTTCTGTGCCCAAATAGAAAATCTTTTCCATTTACTGCCATACAGCCTCCTAGTCAAAGGTTTATGGGCGGACATAAGAATATGTGATACTGAGGATGCTACATCATGAAGCCTGACTAGGGATGGAACTGGAGCAGCTACGCTGTCAATTTGAGGGTGTGGATTGAGGGATGTAATGAACCTGACATGTGAGTCAACAGATCTGGAGCTGGGTCCAGGATCCAAGGATTATCCAGGAGAAGAGGCTCGAGGAAGGGGAACCAGACCTGACGAGGCCAGTAAGGAGCAATGAGGATCAACTTGCTTCCCAGCTGACTGGCTTTCTGAATTACTTTGGAAATGAGAGGAAATGTAGGAAAGGCATACAGAAGTCCCATGGGCCAATCGTGAGCCAGAGCGTCTCTGGGTGTCTTCCCCGGAGGGGGAATGAGGGAAAAAAAAGCTGCTGCATTTGGCATTGACTGGACTGGCAAAAAGGTCGCAGCAAGGCTGTCCCCATTTTCAGAAAATCTGTTTCGGTGTTTCCTGTTTCAGAGACCACTTGTGAGGCAGTAGAATCACCTGGTTGAGCTTTTCGGCTATCTTGTTGGTTGTCCCTAGAATGTGCATTGCAACCAGAAAGCGCTGGGAAGAAATCGCCCATTCCCAAACTCCCATGGCCTCTCGACAGAGTGGGTAAGATCTGGTACCGCCCTGTTTGTTGATATACCAAACTACTGACATGCTGTTTGATTGTATCGCAATAGTCCCTAGAGGAAGAAGGTCTTGAAGAGCTTGCAACGCCAGGAGCACCGCCCTCATCTCCAGAACATTGATATGTAGGTGAGCCTCATGCTCTTGTCATGTGCCTTGGACAGTCCTGCCGAGATAATGCCCTCTACCCAATCTGGGAGGCATCCGTGGTCAGAGTGGCACCGGTTGGGCAGGAACAAAGGGGGTGCCCTTGATCAACTGGTTTTGAGCTATCCACCAAAGAAGATTCTTCTTGCATGATTCCATCAGCAGGATAGGAAGACTCAGAGGGAGATATTGGAAGGCCCATTGGGAAGACAGAAGCCACTGGAGAATTCTCATGTGCAACCTGGCTAATGGTACTAATAGAATGGTGGAAGCCATAGTCACGAGGAGCTGAAGAACCCACTTCACTTTGACCTTCCGCAACAGGAGAAAACATTGAATTTGAGAGATTAAGTTTTGTGCCCTTTCAGTGGGGAGACGAACTATCATGTTCACTGTGTCTACCTCTGCGCCTATAAAAATCACAGATTGAGAGGGCAATAATGCAGATTTTTCACAATTTATGGAGATCCCTAACTGAGCACAAAGTTGAATAGTGGCATCCCTGTTTTGGAGGAGTAGATGTCGGGTGGGGGCTGTCAGGAGCCAGTCGTCCAAATACAGAAATACCTGGAATCCCTGATGTCTCAGGTGAGCTGTCACTACTGCCATGCATTTGGTGAACACCCTGGGGGCTGTGGTGAGACCAAAGGGAAGAGCATGAAACTGATAGTGACTGGCTTCCAGCTGGAAGTGTAGATGGCTCCTGGAAACCTTGTCCATTTTTATATGGTAGTAGGCGTCTTAGAGATCTAGAGAGCACATCCAATAATCTTTCCCTAACAACAGGAGTATCGACTGCAGTGTTACCATCTGAAACTTGTCCTTCTTCACGGATTTGTTTAATCTGCTGAGGTCCAATACTGGCCTCCAATCTCCGGTTTGTTTTGGTACTAAAAAGAACCTGGAGTAAGTTCCGGATCCTATCTGGTCTGCTGGGACAGACTGGATGACTCTTTTTAAGAGCAACTTGTTGATCTCCACAGTTGCCCGATCTCTGTGATTGGGTGGTACATCTGGGATCTTCTTGGGAACAAACGGTGGAAGGGAAAAGGGTATGATATAGCCTATGGTAACAACTCTTTGTACCAACTTGTCTTGAGTGATATTTAGCCAGGCTTCTGGATGCAAAGAAATGCGACCCCCGACCGGCCCCAGAGAAATGCAGTTGGGCCCCACATCAGGAGCACTGATAAGGCCATCCCTGAAAGGAATCACTGCCTTGCTGGTATTGTGGACCGCCCCTGCCTCTAGGGCGATGTCTCCCATTTCCTCCTCGTCCTCTGCCTCTGAAGGAGGGTTCACCCTGTGTGTCCGGAAAGACCCTCTGGGACTTTTTGAACCACATTTTACTGCCCCTTTGACATTTGGGGCTATGGTCGAGAGGGAACAGTAAAACATACTCCCACGGCAGAAAGCGTCTTTCCTTCTTGCTCACACCGAATGAGTGTATCCTTCACCTTAGAACCAAACAATGAGGAACCATCAAATGGGGCGTTGGTGAAAGTAGACTTGAACGGTTCTGCAAAATTACACAAGCGCATCCAGGAGTGACACCTCAGGGCAACTCCTGAACCCGCTGCTCTACTCGCTCCATCAGCGGCATAGGAGATAAGCCACATGGAGGAGTTAACTATAGAATTTAAGGTGGACAACCAAGCAGAAATCTTGTACAGAGTCTCCTAACTCCTTGAGGAGATCCCTCTGCATTCTCGTGAAGTGAGTGAGATAGTTCAACGATCGAAGGGTAAATGCTGCTGAACTAAAGATACACTTCCCAAATCTGTCCATCTGTTGAGAATCCTTGTTTGGTGGATGAACAGAAGAAGAAGTCTCTGCCAGCTCCTTCTTTGTGGCCGCCACCACCACCATGGCATCTACGGGAACGCCCTTAAACAAAAACTCTTTACCAGGAGGGGCAGACAGAAACTTATTTGGTCTCCTGGGGACTGGCTCCAAGGCATCAGGAGTATCCCACACCTTTTGACTAACCAGATACATCAGTTTGTCAAAAGGTGGAGAAACCCAAGAGGCAGAAGGTTGAGACCCGAAAGCCTTCAGGTACACCAACTCCTCATCAGAAGGGTTGACAGTGGGCCAGTTGCACCTCTGCTTAAGGATCTACAGGATGTCCACAAAGGAGACATCATCAGAGGACGACTTGGGGGACCCTTCAAGGTCAGTGTCCAATGTCAAAGGCTCATCCTGGGAGTCAATATGCTTCCTCTTACATAACCTCTTTCGGGAAGGCTCCTTGAAAGGACATTCTGGGGAAGCCTTGGAAGAGTGGGGGCCACCAGCCGATGGCTCCTGAGGCTGAGGGTTATGTTATCTCTGGAGACAGTAGGGGCTGAGACTGAAGTGGGTGCTCTCGGGGGAAGAGTGCTGGTACCACTGGTAGGAGCTGGAGAATGAGACAGCATGCTCCTCATCATCTCAAACACAGACCACTCCAGCTGCGAAGACCTTCTCCACTTCGAAGAGACAAAGGTTGATGTTGGAGCCAGAACCTTCGGCTCCAAGGTGGATGCAGGGTCCAAGCTCACCCTGGCCGACGCACCGAGAGGAAGGCTCAGAACCAAAGAAGATCGATTCCGACCCTCTCCGTCGGCACCAACAGGAGAGCTTCAGCCCCTGGACACGACGGATGGCACCGAGCGTGAAGGAGCCGAACCCGGCTCCAAAGCAGTGACAAAGGGAACTGGAGCCGATAGTTCCTCCAGTGGCACCAAGCACTCTGGCTCCGAAGGGCCAACATGGCTCGGAGGAGGAATAGCAGACAAGGGCAAAGCTGGATCGAGTGGCTCCGGAGCTGACTGGGTCGGAGCCAACAATAATTTTGGTAAAGCAGACAACTTCAAGAGTCTTAACACTACCCTCTCCACATCTTCTTCCGAAAGGCTCCTGGAAGACCTGGAAGACATAGTAGGGGATCTTAACCTAGGGGGCACTGGAGACTTCAGTAACATGGAAACTGGTAGGGAATCGACAGACCGGCTCCACATAGCAGATTCAACTTCTGATTCAATCGGTTCAGAGGTTGGCTCCGAAACACTTGGAACTGACTCTGACACCATAATGGTGCTCTCCTTCAGCTCCGAAGGCTGTGTAGTCGAGGAGACAGATTTTGACTGTTTAGGAGGTGGCTCCGAGACACCAGCCGGTGCCGGAGAAGGCCTTTTTGAAGATTTAGATTTGCCAGACTTGGAGGAAGTTGAAGAACTGGATAGAGCTTCCTCAAAGGATGGTTTTAGTAGACCCTTGAGTATAAGCTTGTTCTTACTCTCCTGTAATACCCTAGGAGAGAAAGCATGGCAGAACAAACACGATTTCGCAAGTGGATGGCCCCTAAACAGTAGACACAGCTACTGTGGCCATCCGTTAAAGACATCTTTTGGGAGCATTTCTGTTCTTTCTCTCCTGTAACACCCTAGGAGAGAAAGCATGGCAGAACAAGCATGATTCCTGCAAGTGGATGGCCCCTAAACAGTAGACACAGCTACTGTGGCCATCCGTTAAAGACATATTTTGGGAGCATTTCATGCACTTCTTAAAACCCGAAGGTTTGTGCTCCTTACTCTCCTTAGATATTCCACACACACACAACACCCAGGAAAGGATGAAGAAGAAGAAGAAGGGGAGAGGACTAGGTCCTCTAACTAAAACGGGCCTAGCCCTACAGAAGGAAATACAATGAGGACTAGGTCCTCTAACTTAAACAGGCCTAGCACAGTGGACAAAAAGCTAGGTCTTCTAATTTAAACAGACCAGAAAAGAGAAAAACTCACGCATGCAGAAGCTGAATGGCTCTTTTTGTTCAAGTTGTGTCTTTCGGCTTTTCCCGGTTAGGAGTCGCCACAGCGGAACTCCAGTCCGCTAATGATTGGCAGTAGATTTTTACGTGCTGGCTTGCCGGGCCTAACGCACAACCTTCAACGAAGGAACGCCCATTCACGCATGTCGCCACACAGAAGACGTTCTGAGAATCGAACGGGCAACGTCTAACTGTGAGGCGAAAATGCTACCGCAGCACCACCACTGGCTTTATTTAGTAAAAATGTAATAATAATAATAACTATCATACTAGGGAAGGAAACTACAACCCTAATTAATTAACAAGTGGATCCCCGCCAAAAATACAATCACTGAAGAAACAAAGCTGACTGTCAAAGGAGACCCAATAATGGTCAGAAATAACAACAGGAGCCCCTATTAACTACCAGTGGAAAACCCCCAAAAACTAACACTCTACCTGAGAGAAAAAACAATGCGCAATGGCGCCTACAAGGAACTCTAAACTGGTACACAGGATACCAGACTAACAACAAGTTTAAACTAAGATTGCACCAAAAGGTCAAACAACACAACTGCCTAGGATAATAGCAACCCTAACAACATATTATAAACTCTAATACTATATATGTAAATAGAAAAAATTTGAAACAGCCAGAGCCAAGAGAAGCACGACCGAACTCGTCGATGTGGCAAATGAGATCTGGGGTTTGTACTGGTGCACTATGGGATACCTGCTTAGCCACGAGCCAACCAGAAGTCTTTGAGCTTGTAAATCGGCTGAGTCGGAGCTGAGGATCGGCTCTGAACCCCATATGTAAAAATGAAGGTGAGACTGGACTACACAACATCTAACCTTTCCTTCACAACAATCTATGGCAGATTCTGGGTGAGCTTTTCCAGTAAAGCCTTGAAATATTTTATTTACCCTTAAATAGAAGGTTTGGTTCCTAGCTCCACCCTCAGTTCACAGGTAATTAACCTTAACTGACCTGTTCTCGTTTCTATGTGACTCATAAGAGATACAGCTGTAATCCCTTCTCTAGTTTTAATATGTAGTTGAAAGCAGAATTTAAGATACATCACAGAGTGCTTTTCAGAGGATAAGAGTGTCCCCCGTTCCACAGAGTTTCTCCACATAACACTGCTGAAAATTTGTAATTAACCATCCAGTTATCCAGACTGGTTCTAAAGGTTGCCAGGGAAGTACTCTGCTTTACAGGTAAGGGCAGACTATTCCTGAAATGGTGGATATATTGTGTTAGATATCTGCCATACCATCAAGTGTTGTTGATGTGATAAGTGTTGGTTTAGGTCTCTGAAATGGGTGCTTGCTTTACCACTTGTTCTATTTAGGTGAAGGAGTTCAAAGAGTGTTGGGTCATTTATAGCACAGAAAGCTAAACAGAGATCGCCCCTTACTGAGGCCTGAGATTTTTTGATGCGGAAATACAGAGATCTTTCATGCTGAGGGGTGTATTATAGTCAATGATTGGCCTAAATAATGATGACTAAAGTAGGACTATAACTTCTTTGGTTATTGAGGAGATACCATGAAGGATAAGCTGTTATGGGAATAATTACAACCTCTGCTCACCTTAGAAGTATGTACTAATCCTAACCCTACACCTCACCTTAAAAAACATTCCATGACACTATCACAACTTAGACAAATTGGGGCTAGTGTTATGGAGAGTTTTTGATGTAAAAATTGCAAAAGGAAATGTCTTTCCTTTTGCAATCTTTTATAGGTTCCTTAGTTTTTTGCTATTGTTTGTGTTTGGCACACCCTGTTGCCCAGATATTTTTTAGTCTATCCAAAAGCCAATAAACTAGCAAGATATGCAAAAAATAATTACACTTTTTATTTATTTGTACAGTACCGTGGTGGTGCAGCGATTGCCGCAGTGGTGCAGTGGTAGCATTGTTGCCTCACAGCAAGAGGTTCTCCCGTTCAATTCTCGGCTGGAGTGCCTTCTGTGTGGAGTCTGCATGTCCTCCCTGCGGTTGAGTGGGCATTCGAAAGTCATGAGTAAATGGGCGTGCCTTCGTTGAAGGTTGAACATCGAGCTGGCACCTTGGCATTCGTCAAAATCTACTGCCAATCATTAGTGGATCGGAGTTCCGCTGTGGCGACCCCTAACTGGGAAAAGCCAAAAGACAACAACATTTATTTGTACAGTACAGTGTTATAAAAATTATAGAGATTTAACAGCTTATTTTTACTGAACAGCAAAAAGGAGCCCTGACTGTATCTGTAACTATACTGGTTTCTTTGAAAGCAGTGGCCTAAGTGCTGGTGTCTGAAACTCTGTGCAATAATGCACATATGCCTTCACATACTCTGTACTCAGCAATTATTCCAAGGCTGTGGCTGAAATTGTCCATTCCGATCAGACCACTACTCTGGCCAACAAATACGAATATAGAAGATAATGATTGGGTCACCAATCGTAACTTACTTATCATGTGTTCAAGACATGGATGCCAAGAAATTCACCTTGAGAGATGAAATGTGGCAACTACATCGAGATCACATAATACGTAGTTACAATTGGAGGTCCAATAATAATTCTTTGTAGTGCATGTAGATTTAGCTGTTCCATGTATTACTAATTAATGAAAAGTAAGATAAAGGAAAAACGTGATGGTTTGTGTTCATTTTGAAAGCTGCTAAAGCAGTGGGGAGTAGCTGACGTCCTTACATATTCTCTGTCTAATTGTAACAGAAGTACTATGCGTACTTTAGCAGACAACAGGCAGAAATCGGAGTTTGGAGTTTAAACAAAGACATTTCATGCCCTGCTGCTGCTATTTACTGGTCAGCACTGTCTGCTTTCAGTGCAGACCGAATCTTAATTCCCAGAGGGTACTTAATTGTCAAGCACCACTCTTACTGTTAAGGAAGGTTGGTTCTCGCACTACAGCAGCCCAGAATCAGAATGTAAATTAGCCATTTTTTGAGAATAAGCATACACTACAAATAAATAGTGCATCACAAAGCATTTAATAAAAACAAATGAAATTCAAACAAGCAAATACTAAACAAAAAGTAGGAAAAACAGTTACGATATACTTTAAAATAAATGTTAAATTCAGATTAAACAAAAATGTATACTAAGTTAAATAAAATAAATTAAGTACTGAAAGAGTAGCAGTAAATAAAACAAACAACTACATTAATATTAAAACAATCATTAAAAACTTCAACATTTTTAGATCAACAAAATGTTTTATTGGGTACCTTCTGCACGGATATTTGTTGTTCTCCCTGGGTCTATTGTTTAAAGGAATTTGCTTAACGAATGCAGCCCATTATATTGTACATAGTTTGCTTTCAAAATCAAATTGCAGATTTATTTATTTATTGTCATCTGTTAACTGAGTTGGCCCAACTGAGCCAAAGGCCCATTTTCAGTGGAGACCCGAGGAGAAAAGCTCCAGTTACATATACAAGACAATCCAAAAAGAGAAAAAAGCAGTAACTAATACAAAGTTGGAAATTTCAAATTTACATGGGACTTGAATTACATTAGTAATAATGACAAGAGACATTAAATAAAATGAGATAAACAATATCTAAAAAATTAAAAAAAAATAAATGAATACAATAGAAGCAGATGTAGGTTCTGAGTAGGAGTATTTACAAGAGCAGGTAAACATTACATTATACCTCCTCTGTAATGAAATTGGGAGAAATTATGTACACTATGACCCAGGAGGTTAATAATGCATAATTACCAAGTTAGCTTGTGATGTCAAATCCTTATGTCTCTTTCATACTGAAGGTAAACATGGCTTAACACTGGAATGCCACAGATGGCATTAGCTGCATTACTCCCACATCCTTTCTACAGAAACTGCCACAAAACACATACAAATATATTAAAATTTTAACCCCCTATACTTTAGAGAAAAACTTCTGAAAACTTAGATGTGTCATCAGACTTAGCAACTCCTGACAATTCTCTCTAAAGCCAATGATTAACTCAGTTTCTCTGGTGTGATCAATGACCCATAACCTAACCATACAAACTTTATTTACTAACAGGCCAAATAACCTAACATAAAAACAGATAAATTGTCTAATTTTCACTATGAAATAATCTATTTCCCAGAGACTGCAGACTTAACTAAAATATATCCACCTTTCTCTTTCTGCTCAAGGAAATTTCCCTGTGCTTCCCCACACAATTGAAGTCTCAGAAAAGTTAATTTTCTGCACCTGTTGATGTCGTCATACTGTGACTTAAGAAATGCACATGTTCCGTACTGGAATACTACTGAACTAATGTCATATCAATCACATCTCTCAACTGTCCAGATTTTCCATAATGTCCAGATTTTAACCTCAATATTTTTGGTGTGCTCCTCTTAAAATGTGTGGTTATCTGCAAAACCACTGCTGAACTAATTTCATACCATTCATAACTCTCAAATGTCCAGATTTTCCAGAATGTCCAGATTTTTACCTCCATATTTTGGTCTGTTTCTCATAAAATCTGTGGTTCTCTGGCAAATCACTGAGGACTTGATGTCGTTAATTCATGGCATACATTTGAGTTTCAGACTTCATATCCTTCAGAAAATGCATGCTAATGCTGTAACAATCTGACATTCTAACAGCTAAGTTTATACAACAATATTTAAAATCTGTCCATGATTCTGGGGCTTTGCCCTTCCCCGCATTCTTTTTGATTTTGCCCAGATTTATTGCATTTAGAGGTTGAGAGGAATGGCAAAATATAAAAAATTAAAGACTTTGGACTAATAGAATAGAATAAGGGTGATGTGTAGAGCTGTCGTAACTACAGAGGGATTAAACTGATCAGTCACAGCATGAAGTTATGGGAAAGAGTAGTGGAAGCTAGGTTAAGAAGGGAGGTTATGATTAGTGATCAGCAGTATGGTTTCATGCCAGGAAAGAGCACTACAGATGCAATGTTTGCTCTGAGAGTGTTGATGGAGAAGTACTGAGGAGGTCAGAAGGAGTTGCATTGTGTCTTTGTGGATTTAGAGAAAGCACATGACAGGGTGCCTAGAGAGGAGTTGTGGTATTGTATGAGGAAGTCGGGAGTGTCAGAGAAGTATGTAAGAGTGGTACAGGATATGTACGAGGGTAGTGTGACAGCGGTGAGGTCTGCAGTGGGAGTGACGGATGCATTTAAGGTGGGGGTGGGATTACATCAAGGATCAGCTCTGAGCCCTTTCTTATTTGCAATGGTGATGGACAGGTTGACATACGAGATCAGACAGGAGTCCCCATGGACTACGATATTTGCAGATGACATTGTGATCTGTAGTGAGAGTAGGGAACAGGTGGAGGAGACCCTGGAGAGGTGGAGATATGCTCTAGAGAGAAGAAGAATGAAGGCCAGCAGGACTAAGACAGAATATATGTGTGTGTGACTGAGAGGGAGGATAGAGGAATGGTGAGGATGCAGGGAGTAGAGGTGGCGAAGGTGGATGAGTTTAAGTACTTGGGATAAACAGTTCAGAGTAACGGTGAGTGTGAAAGAGGGGTGAAGAAGAGAGCACAGGCAGGAAGGAGTGGGTGGAGAAGAGTGTCAGGAGTGATTTGTGACAGACGAGTACCAGTAACAGTAAAGGGAAGGTCTACAAGAGGGTAGTGAGACCAGCTATGTTATATGGGTTGGAGACAGCGGCATTGACAAAAAGGCAGGAGTCAGAGCTTGACGTGGCAGAGCTGAAGATGTTAAGATTTGCACCGGGTGTGACGAGAATGGACAAGATTAGGAATAAGTATATTACAGGGTCAGCCCAGGATGGAAGGTTTGGAGACAAAGCCAGAGAGGCAAGATTATGTTGGTTTGGACGTGCTGAGGAGGGATGCAGAGTATATTGGGAAAAAGATGCTAAGGATGAAGCTGCCAGGTAACAGGAAAAGAGGAAAGCCTAAGATAATGTTTATGGATGTGGTGAGAGAGGACATGCAGGCGGTTGGTGTGACAGAGCAAGATGCAGAGGACAGGAAGAAATGGAAACAGTTGATCTGCTGTGGCGACCCCTAATGGGAGCAGCTGAAAGAAGAAGAAGAATAGCCATAATACTGGTCAAGAGTAGAAGTCTTGCAGGAGATACTCCCTTGTAATCCATTTCTTTGATTGTAAATTTAAAAAAATAAGATCAAGCAATCTAGCCAGACACAGTAATTTTGGAGATAAAAAAGTAGAAGGTAAAACACAAATGATCCTAAAATACAGACGAGAGAAAGTTAGAAGGCCTTTGTCAAAGTGAAACTTGGTTTCATGAGATCCTCAGCAGTATCAGAAATACAGAATATGGAAACAGAAAATTAAAAATAAGGAAACTCACTAAAGTGAGTAGGGGGTTCCTAAATGAGACTGAGCATAATTAGGGCACAGTAAGATACAAATAACTCAAATAATGATCATGTGAAACAAACAAGTTAATATACAAATATCATAGCAAAGCATATCCACTCAAGACAATATGTTCTGCTAAAGAGATAATACACCAAATTATGCTGAGGCATTTAGATAAGGACAGTTTAAGAAACAGTATAAGCCACAGACTGTACAGCAAGGCACAAGGTACAAAAGACAGCTGCAGGAGTCTTTACATTCTATGAAATACACAGTCACAATAAACAATGTACAGCAAAAGTAATACAACAGGAAACAGTACAGCATATGAATGTGCAGTAAATAACTGGTGATATACCGAGCAATAAGTAAGGATGATATCACCGAACTTTCAACTTTCTGTTGGCCTGCTGCTTGGGTTGACATTTTTGGAGAGCTGACAGTGTCTGTACTGCCACCCAGGCACTCCAAAATGGTACAATTCAACCATGAAAATAATTTCACATTTGCGCTCATGTAGTTCCACTACTGAATCAGAATTTGCAAGAAGCAATTTTAGACAGGAAGGCCTAGTGTATTAAAAGCCTTTTGGTCCCAAAGAGTGGAAATTGACTAAATGACTAAACAACGGGAAATTCACCTATGATCCAAATGGCTTCATTATCGAAGACATCAGATTTGGAAAAGGTGGTTAAAGATTGTTACATATCAAACAGGAATCCAGAAACAATCATAATGTCACAGGACAACCTGACAAAGAGTGTAAGCCAAAATGCCTCCACCACGACAGAATGACACAACTCAGATTATATACTAATCAGTCAGTCAGTCAAAGTTAACTGAAAACACAAGTGTCTGCCTCTAAGTACACCTTCAGTAATTCAAAATAGCATTTTTATGAAAAGGAGGCAAACTCCTCTGTACCCCACATGGACAGCTTCATCACAATACAACCTTACATATATATATATATATATATATATATATATATATATATATATATATATATATATATATTTACTAACTCTGCAGCCACAGAGTACTAGGGGAATGGAGAAAAATCCCCATAACAGCACACAGGAGTCCTGCATTCACAGCTATACCATGTCACCAACAGCATTAAGAAAATACCTTTGGGAAAATATAAACAATAGCAGCGTTGGGGAAATTTCATCAGGAGCATAAACCAGACTGAACTTCCCTTGACGTTTTACAAGGAAGGCAACTTAAACGTTAATGATACTTTCTTGTGCCAGTGAGAGTTTTCACACTCTTTAGCACATTACATTATTAAAATGTTTTTTATGTCCAGAGTCATGTGAGAAACTGCACCCTCATCCAGCAGTACAGAATAATGAAGGGGATTCACATATGTCTACAGTTTATGCACAGTCATATTAGACCCGTGTCCAGCACAGACCAGGAGTTCTACATACAATACAGGTAAGTACCACAATAAAATTAGAAGCAGCAAAGTAAATGATTTTGCACTACTTGTCTGTGATGGAGTAGTGTCTTGTCTAGGAATAATTCTATGCCTTACTCTCCTTGACAGCTAAAATTAAGTTTAAAATCCTCCATGACTCTGAATAAGATAAAGAAGGTGTTGGAAAATGAGTGAATGCATGACTGAATGAATGACTGAATGAATGAATGCTTGTATTTTTGTACTGCAATTCAGTGCCACAGCCAATATGCATCTTGAAAGCAAAGCAATCCAGTGAAAATACCCAGTTAAATAAAAACTATAAACAAATTACTATAATCTAGAGAATAACATGTAGTGCTGCTCACATTGGCTAGGCAGTTGCAAATTTCCTGAATTACAAGTGCCTTCATGTAAAATGCCAACATTTAAATCCAGACTGTCCGTCCCCTGACTAGACTGGAATTATGTATGTACACCTTCCAATAAGTGCCTTGTTTCTAACCTGAATTTTGTGTAGGAACAGATATAATAGCCTTAAAACAAATGAGGCTCAATTCAAAACAGGTAAGCAACTTATAAGATCTGAATTTGAGGTAGGGCAGGGAGTATAATTGGAGGCATTTTTAAGATAAAATCACTAATTAACCAACACACAATAAAACCATATAAAGCATATATTATGATTACTGAATACTTACTGAAATTTAATATCTGCTTCATCCAGAAAGTGAATATCAAACAGCCAGCGGAAAAATAAGTCCAGACTGAAAAAAAAAAAAAACATAGCAGTTCAGAATGTAACGATGACCATTTAAAACAATGCAAGTGAGGAACATGTGAAGTTGTACAGCAAATCCAATGGCACACATGAAGTAGCACATTAAGTAAAACAGCACTCATTATATAAGGCTAAACATCTCTGCAATGTTCTTAACATCCACAGATCAAAACAATATGCACAAATGATACAAATATTAAAGGTGCTTAAATGCTTTACCTAACAATATTTTATGCTGTACTTCTTATCATCTTTAATCATTCATGCTTATATGAATTGCAGTTGATTCTTACAGTGATTCCATACATTGCAGGGCTCCGTATTGAAATGGCAGCATTCAAAATACTGAGTGCTGACAAGCAGAAAAAAAGACCAAAACACCAGGAGAAGACTGAATCTTCAACATTGCTCTTCAAATTTAAACTTCTTTTTTGGAGGGGAAGGACCCCTGCATGCCCAACCCCCCTGAACTTATACATACCGAGTACAACATCACCATACCTTGAAGAAAAGGGATATTCCATGAAATGGCCACCTCAGACTTAGTATGTGTAAGTTTGTTTTTTCAGCCATTGTCTCTGTGTTTCAGGACTCGCTCTAGCAGGTCTCAACATTTCAAAGGGTTACCCAACTGTTGCCATCAATAGTGTTTACTAGCAACTGCACCATGCATGCACACAATACAAGCACAATCTGAAAGTCGCCAATTCACCTATTGCATGTCTTTAGAATCTGGAAGGAAATCAAAGAAGCTGGAGAAAAGACATGTATATTGACGACATGCAGACTGTTGTAAGAAGGCACATGAGCCCACCAGACCTTTTGCAGTGAGGTAACATTGCTGCTTACTGCACCATTGTGTTTACCCTTTAATTATCAGGAATATAAAAACTGGAACAGCAAACATGAGCATCACTGATGTTCTGATAAACCAGAGACATCACCGTGTGTTTGGTGACATATGTTTTAGGACCTTGATGAGATACAGCATAATGAAGGGCAGAGGGGAGGACAGGCCCCAAGCTCTGGCCTATTTAGTTTAAGGGAAACAAGCACAACTCCAGGGCTTCTTGAAGATACACTCTCACAACAGTCAAGCAAAGAAACACCAAATGTAAACTAGATAAAGTGACACCACTTCCTTCAGGAATTAGAAGTTATGTACTTCCCATAACTTGGCAACTGTGTTGTCCACTTTCATTCTTCCTCACTATTGGGTTACGGATCTGACTCAGCCACATTTTTCAGACTTGGATCCTAGTCTCGAGCTCTTCCCTCCACCCATAATTCCCTACAGTCTCTGTAGCTTCCTCAGATCAAGTTTGCTGCCTTATTGCCTAACAGATAAAGAAAACAGTCCAGACCTAAAAAAATCAGAGGCTCAAACCAGGAACATAAAGGTTCCTATAAATCCAATAGGTCTTCTAGGAGCTAATAGGATGGGGGATGGCTGAGAGGGAAGGTGAGGAAGAATGAAAATGGACAACACAGATGCCAAGTTATGGTAAGTACATAACTCCTAAATCTGATGTTGTCCTTTTCATTTTTCCTCAGTGATGGGTCAGAGTCCCAGTTACACAACTCTAGGGAGGCCCTCAAAGAAGGATATGCCAGAGCACTGTCGAACCAAAGGAAGATCTGCTTCTGGAGACAATGTCCAATTTCTAATGTGTCATAAAGGTATGAGTCTTTGACCAAGAAGCTGCAGTACAAATATCATCAATCTATGCTCTGGAGAAAAAAACAGATAATGTAGCCATAGATCTAATAGAAAGGGCTTTAGGAGGGCGAGGCAAATTCAATCCATTTTTTGAATAAATTAATGAAATACAGTCAGTAATCCAATTAGCCATCATAACTTTAGAGACTGCTTGACCTAGACAGTTTGGTGAGAAAGAAACAAATAGTTGGTCAGACTTTCTGCACTGTTTTGTTCTATGAACGTAGAACCACAATTGTCTATGAACATCAAGCATATGCACAATATATTCACCATTGTTACAAAATTTTGGAAAGAAAACTAGCAACTGTATAGACTGGTTAATATTAGTTTCTGTGGCTACCTTAGGCATAAAAGATAGACTGGTATGGATGATGTAAGGGAGTTTCGATGATAAGGCCTGCAGTTTGGAAAATCTTCTTGCTGATGTGACAGCCACCAAAAAGATGGTTTTCCAAGAAAGGAATTTCATTTTACAATCATTCACTGGTTCAAATGGTTTTTGAGTTAGTCTTTGAAGAATAACAGTTAGATCCCATGGTGGAGTAGGATCTATTATCAGAGTCTGAGCAGAAAAATCCCTTTCATCAATGCCTTACATAACTCAGACGTAGCAAGGGAGCCAGAAACATCTCCAGCATGAAAATCGGAAATGGCTGCCATCTGACATTTTACAGTGGAAAAACTAGCCCCTTCCTTGAAGGGAGAATTAAGAAAGAGAAGGATGGCTGAAACTGGGGCTGAGAAGGGATTGATATTCTCTTTGGAAGACCAAATGGCAAATCTTTTCCATTTGCTTTGGTGCACTTTTTACTAGAAGCTTCTTGGGAAGCTAAAACTACGTCTCAAACAGGAGAAGCAAGCCTGGACCATTGTAGAATTACTGGAATTGGAGATACCAAGCGGTCAGTTTGAGGGTGAGTAAATTGGGATGTTGATTCCCTGAAGGATGAGACAGGAGGTACTGTCTAGGCTCCAGAATCCATGGGGGATATTTTGAATGAGACCAGAGAAAGGGGAACCATACCTGATGAGGTCAGTAGGGGGCAATGATGATTATTGAATTCTTCAGCCTTCTGGCTTTCTGCAGAAATTCTGGGATCAATAGTATCGGGGGATAGGCATAAAGGAGACCTGAGGGCCAGTCATGACCTACAGCATCCCTCGGGGACTCCCCCAGATTGGGGATTACAGTGAAGTACTTGCTGCACTTGTTGTTTTGGGGAGAAGCAAAGAGGTCACAGCAAGGTTGGCCCCCAATGGCCAAAAATCAGATTCAGCATAGATGGACTGAGGGACCACTTGTGAAGGGTCAGAATGGACATGCTGAGTTTATCTGCTAGAACTGTGTTGTGACCAGAAAACAGTCTGAAGATATCACCCATTCCCAGACCCTTCTGGCCTCTCTGCATAATGGGTAAGAATGGGCTCCTCTTTGTTTGTTGATATACCAGACTACTGACATATTGTCGGTGTGTATTGCAAATGTCCCAAAGAGGAGGCTGTTCTGAAAGGCTTGCAACATTAGAGGAACTGCTCTCATGTTAAGGATGTTGATATGCAATCTGGTCCCTGAGAAAGACCACATGCCTTGGACCATACTTCTATCGAAATGCCCCACCCTACCCTAGTTGGGAAGCATCTGTGGTCACTGTGGCTATTCACAAAGGAAGAAGGAACAACGTGCCAAGGAACAGGTCATCTGAATGAATCCACCACTGAAGATGTTGTCTGAAAATCAGAGTTAACCTGATAGGAACAGATAATTGCTGGTAAAGAATAGACCACTGAACAGCTAAGGTCTATTGGACTTTCATAAAAAACATTGCTAAAGGCACTAAAACAGTGGCAGCTGATGTAGAGCTAAGGGCTTGAAGTAACAATCTCACTGATGGAGACTGTAAAGAAATGATGTCCCATACTTGGTTTCTCAAGGATGTTGTGTGATGAGGAGACAAAAAAGCTATCTGGTGCTTTGTATACAGAAAGGCACTGAAGAATTCCAACCTCTGAAAGGGGGACAGGTTTGGTTTGGTAAGATTTATGGTAATGCCCAGGGAGCTGAATATCTGGAACAAATAGTCTCTGGCATGAAGTAGTTGATGCCAGGTTGGGGCATTTAAAAGCCAGTTGTCCAACTATGGAAACATGTGGAATCCTTTCTGTCTCAGGTGAGCTGCCACTATTGCCATGCATTTGGTAAACACCCTGGGGACTGCGGTGAGTCCAAAGATCAAAGCTCTGAAATGGTAATGACTAGCTCCAAGTCTGAAGTGCAAATAACTTCTGGAGCATCTGTCTGTTTTCATGTGATAGCATGCATTCTGAATGTCTATCGAGCACATCCAATCATCCTTGCACAACAGCGGTAGACTAGACTGAACTGTAACCATCCGTAACTTTGATTTTTCTACATATTGATATAGATTTCTCAGATCTAGAATGGATCTTATGTCCCCCATTTTCTCTGGCACTAAAAAGAAGTGGAAGTAAGTTCTGAATCCTCTTTGTTCAATTGGGATCTCTTGGATGACTCTTTATTGCAGCAATTTTTGATTTTCCAGTACTGCATGCTCCCACTGACTAGGTGGTATGTTGCGGAGTTTCTTTTGTTCCACTAGCAGTGAAAGGGAAAAGGGAATGTAATAACCTTTGGGTATTATGTTTAGCACCTGCACATTTATTGTTAGATTGGTCTAGGTGTCTAGGTGCAGGGAGCAATGACCTTAAAACTGCCAACAGAGACGGACAGTTGGGCAACGCTTCAGGAGCACTGATAGGGATTATCAGAGAAAGGTTCTCTGATGCCCTGATTCTGCGGACCCCCTCTGTCTCTGAGGTGGCACCTACCATTGAAACTTCCTCCTCTGCCTCTAAAGGAAGAATCCCCATGTTGATGATGAAAGGACTCTTGAGACCTTCGAAACCAAGTCTCCTTACCACTTTGCTGGTTTCTGGAAAAGGTGCACTGAGGGGTAGAAAACTTGATTCCAGCAGCAGACAGGGTCTTTCCTTCCTGCTCACTGCAGGTAAGAGTCTCTTTGACGGATGGTCCAAACAATGAGGAGCTGTCAAAAGGGGCATTGACAAAGGATGCCTTGAAATGTTCTACAAAATCACAAAGCCTCATCCAGGCATGAGCCAGCTGCCCTTGAGGTGCCCTCTGATGAATGGGAGATGAACCTCATGGAAGACTTTGTCACGGAAGCAACAGCAGCCAGTAGGGGAGACACTTTCTTGAAGTCCTCATCTGACATGGTCTCTGCAAGAGTAGTATGCAGTATAAAGCTGATACTGGACACTCCCCCCAGTCACACTACATCAGCTCATTCTATTGTTTATAGTGAGAACTTTGTAAAGGAGCCACCCCTTAGCTTCTCAACCTTGAATTATCTTATTATCTTCTATTTCCTCACTTTCTACTAAAAAAAAAAAAAAAAAAAAAAAAAAACACTGTACCTCATCCTACTTCATTTTGCTGCTTGTGCTTAGAAGTTCAACTGTATTTAGTTTGCCAAATTTATTACTGCTTGTTGGTAGCCTCATTAAATTGATGATAGTATTCTACTAAATTGCTGCTGTATTTGTGCTGTCTGTTACTGTTGTGATTGTGAGCTACTGTTTTAAAGCAATTGACTGATTAACTATATTTCATTGCTATCTACTACAATTCGTTACTGTTTGATTGCATCTTACTGCATTTCATTGCTGTTTAACTGTATTTTTCCATACTGCGAGTTCTGCTCTTTTGACTATAAATGATTAATCTGTGCTTCACTGTTCATTTTCTTACTGTGTTCTTAACCTTAAAACTGAGTCGCATAGTCTAGATACAGGTCTGCTGCATCCAGAGCTTCAGCTGTGCAGTTTTTAACCCTTTCTGAGGTATTCCAGCTACAAATTTTCCCTTAGTAGCACTTGTGCTGTCTAGTAGTACTACTCTTAGACCTTCCTCCCTTTACCCTCTTAGTTCTTTACGTTTCTGACTAATATGGATGGACAATTTCCTACATTTTCTCCTGCCAGTTTAGTTGATATGGGCACCCTGAGACAGTGTAGCAACTGCCTTATGTACACGGACAACCCTCTACTACTACTAAGAACACAATTTGTGAGAGATGCAATTACATCAAGCACCTAGTGTCATTGCTCTCTCCTCCGCAAACCAGTATATCTGGCACTGAGATGGTTGGCAACATGAATACCACACCTCAAACATCACCAACACCTACACAACACACCTCCACATATGGGGAAGTCCTCAACAAAAGCATATCCAAACAAAGGAGACCTCTGAGGCATAAACGCACTTGATCTCCACGGCCCAACACACCACACACCACACATAGTCCACACACCAGTGTCTCACAGCCACTAAGGTCTAAATATAAACACAACATATTAGTCATAGGAGACTCCATTGTAAGACACGCAGATGTGCCCCTCACCAGGCTGGATAAGGGGAAAGTTATGGTTAGTTGTTTGTCGGGTGCCAGAATCCACCATATCACCAATGCACTCAAGTCTCTCAACAAGTAGTGTTATGACTCTATCATAGCCCATGTTGGAGTGAATGACTTGAGACGTACCTCTCTGGACTATGTGAAGAGAGACATGAATGAGCTTTAGCCATAAGCAGCATCCTACCATCACCAAGAATGAGGCCTCAATACAAACAGAAAATGACTGACTTTAACAACTGGCTTAGTTTCTTGTGCCATTCCAAGGGGATCCAGTACCTGACAGCCTGGCATGACATGATTGACAAACCATGATGCTTTGCCAAGAGATGGCCTACATCTGTCTCCCTTGGGCTTTAGACTCCTGGCAAAGGCTCTTGCCTCACCAATACTGCTTTTCTTAGGCAATGCCATGAGGTCAAAACTATCAGCATGAACGTTTTATCAAAATGTATATGCTAGGAGTCTAAACATGAAACTGCACTCACTGCAAGCATTCTCAACCCTGGAAGAAGCTGACATTTGTGTAGTCAGAGAAACCTGGTTCAAAGCTGTGGGGAGCACCTCAGCCATACCAAGTTACTCATTCTATTATTCATTCAGACCCCAATCCGTGGGCAGCAAAACAAAAGGAGGTGGAGTTGCAATATATATAAATGACATTCATACCTCTTGGCTGGTGAAACAGTATGATGCATAGGAAACATTCCAGGTGCAGTTAACAATTGACAAGACCCCTATTCAAATCACAGCTAGCTACAGTCCTCCAACTCTGACTCAAGATGCCCACTCCACCTATCTGGACCTCTTCGAATCTATCAAGATTCAAGCCTTTACCCTGATCTTGGACCACTTTAACTATCCAACCATAGATTGGAAGAAATACTCATGCCAACACATAAATGCTCAGAGATTCCTTGATTTCGTCAATGCAAATGCCTTGGACCACTTGGTTGACACCCCCCAAGAGGTGAAAATATCTTGGACTTGGTATTAACCAACATGAGCAACCACTGCAGAATCCCTACAATGTCATTATCCCTGGTAAGATCCGACCACAAAGCAGTCACTTTCAAAGTCACCATCTCCCCTGACTCCCCCCCCCCCCCAGCTATAGTCAAACAAAAAAACTTCTCCAAAGCTGATTACAACTTCCTGAGAGAAGGTATAAAGATCTTCACAGCCCCCTCCCCCTCCATAGGAACTGGCACATATGTCCAAACCTACAACAAAGTACTATATGAGCATTTATATAGCTGCATGGAATCAGGAATACCAGACAGGACGAAATCATCCTCCTCAAGGAAGAGTAAACCTATCGGGTAGACATCTACAATAAATAAACTCTATAATAAAAAGAAAAAAATTGCTGTCCAGGACCAAGAAGGAGCAGGTGCCTAATTGGAAGCAATCTCTCCTTAGCCTGAATAAGCAAATATGAGCACTAATGAAATCCTACAAAGCAAACTTTGAGTCCAAACTGGCCACATCTACTAAAGACAATCATAAGGCTTTGTTCACATATGTCGATAATCTCAAGGGAAGCACCCAGATCAGCTCAGAACTGTTGTTCAAGGACACTACATACACAAACGCTGTAGATCTAGCCAACCTGCTGGCAGATAGGGTCAGTGAAAACTTCACTCCTCTGTCCTCCCCATCAGTAAAACAGGACATCCTGAGTGCCTGCCCTGCTCCCCTTATCTCTAGGGAGCAAGTCATCACTGCCCACTCAAAGGCAAAAAATACAGCCTACATGGGACCTGATAACATCCCACAGCTACTATCATCCCTTTGCACAAAGATGGAGCATCCACTGATTCAGGAAATTAAAGACCCATCAGCCTAACTAGCTTGATCTGCAAGGCCATAGAGCGGATTTTTATGGACCTCATTACCAAGAACATTGGCAACCTCCAGACACTAGATCCCACACAGTTTGGTTTTGTCAAGAGGAGGTCATGCCTGTTAAACTTTGTTGACTTCTTTGAGACAGTCACCAAGACCATAGACAAGGGGAAGATGGTGCATACCGCCTACCCTGACCTGGCCAAAGTCTTTGATACTATTCCCCACTCAGGTAGAATAGATAAACTCTCTCAACTAGGCATCAATCCATATGTTCTCAGATGAGTAGCAAACTGGCTCACTGATAGAACCCACCTAGTCAAAATAGGGGAAGCCACCTTAAGTAGTAGACCCGTAACAAGCAGTGTACCCCAGGGATTGGTCTTGGGGGATCTGCTGTTTGGGATATACTTCTCGGATGTGCAGGCCAAATCTAGTGGGCTATGGCTGACCAGGTTTGCAGATGACTGCAAGCTGGGTGCTGTCATCAATTCCCCTAGTGATGTGGACATCCTCTTAGAGAGTCTCACCCAAAGTAATGACTGGTGCCAGGCACATGGCCTCAAACTGAATGCCAAAAATGCATCATCATCCCTTTTGGGGAGAGTGATGTCCCCACAAATGATCACATTGATAATAAGGTACTAAGCATGCAATCAGTCGTGAGGGACTTGGGCACCCGGGTCGATAGCAAACTGACTTTGACCACCATATTCCCTCCATTGTATGGAAAGCTTTCTACATGACCCACCTCATTAGAAAGGGTATCTCCTCCAGGGACAAGGTGGTCATAACATCCATGTATTCTTCCCTTATAAGATCCATTATTGAGTACAATGCCCCCTTTCGGCATGTACCTCATGAAGCACATGCAGCAGCTGGAGAGACCACAGAGGTTCCTCACCCAGAGAATCCGGGGCCTCAAACATCTACCCTACACAGATAGACTAAAAGCCCTGTCCCTTTACTCAGTCTCCTACAGACTTCTCAGAGGTGACCTCTGTCTGGCATACAAAGCAATCACAGACCCCGCCCTGAAGGGATTGCTGCATATCCGCAAGTCAAGCTCCACTTGAGTAACCCGCATGTGCAACCTCAACCTGGTCTGTGACATCAATAGGACTCATTGGTGGGACAGATTTGTGTCCCAGAGACTCCCCCTTTTGTAGAATAGTCTCCCACTCCACATAAAGCAGAGTAAATCATTAACCTTTTTTAAGCGCAACCTGGATGGGGAACAGAAAATGCACCCCTGGGATTCCACCTGTGTCCCTGCTGGACAGTGGTATAGGGTGCTGACTTGTTGGAAAATGGGCCAAATTCTTGGCTAGGCTTGTAATGACCTCAGTGGTAACTTCCTATGATCCTATGAACCTATGGATAGCTCCTTGACCGAATCTCTCTGCAATTGGGTGAAATGTGCCAAGTAATTTAACAATCTCAGTGCAAATGTAGCTGAAGTGTAAATGTGCTTACCAAACCTGTCCATCACTCCAGACTCCCTGTTTGGCAGATGGACAGTAGACGGGCCTGCCCCAAAAGCCTCTAACAACACACACTCTTCAGAAGAAGGAGGCTGGGCCGACCAGCCACCCTTCTGCCTAAGAATGTCCAAGATGTCTCCAAAGTAGACATCATCTGGTGGTGATCATGGGGAACCTTCTCCCTCATCAAAGTCTGTGTCTTTTGTGAGTGACGATATCTGGGAGTCAATGTGCTCCCTTTTGTATATTTTCTTCCAAGGAACCCCCTCTATGGGGTGTTCAGGGGAGGTATCTGAAGAAAGAGGGGCTTTCTTGGGGGGGAGAACTTAAAGGCTTCACAAGGCAGGCTGACCTTGGACAGGGAGGATGGGCTCAGCACTCAGATCTAGTGAAGGATGAAGGGGAGGATTGGCGGTAAAAGAGGTTGGTTCTCTGTGAACAGAGAAATCCCATTCCACAATCTTGAAAGCTGATGGACCTGGAGAAACTCTCCCACATCTCTCTCACAGCCGAAACTCCAGACAAGCTGTCAAGGGCTGAAGCCCCGAGAGGAAGGGATGGGTCCGAGATCAGAACCGAATCCTCTCCCCTGGATCTGATGCTGACATCATAGATCTGAGACCCACTCAGATCCAAAGAAATCAGAGTAGAGCTGATCAGGGTAGTTTTTGGAGTCAAGGAAGGAAGCTTCCACGGATCAGACACTGACTCTCTCTCTCAGGTACCTAGGATCCTGGGAATCTGAGATCATTGGTCAGATCTTTGAAGGAGACTGAATCAGAGTAGCAGGGACAATCATGGATCCGATTGGAGATGGAACTGACAACATCCCCATCTGGATTTCAGCTTTGAGGAGCCTCTGTATCACTCTGTCCATATCAACATCAGATAGGCTCCTGGAGGTCCTACAGGAGGCAACTGATGCCAGCCTGGAATGTCTGAATGGAGTTTGTAAAAGCTGCAAGGGCAGCATTGGGGAAACTGCCCTGATGGAAAACTCTGCTAACTGACTCCTAACTCTCAGATCCAACATCTTTGGTTCCAAGGTAGAAGAGGATGGCCTAGGAGAGGCAGTCACAAGAATGGTATCTGTCAGATCTGAGGAGCACCTTGGATCCTTTGGGGCAGAAGTGGGTCTTGGATCCGACAAGACTGGATCCAAGGTCTTTCTTGATTTTGCCGGAGGCTCTAAAGAAGCCCTTGGGGCCTTATGGGAGAATTTTCTTGGCTGTGATGACCCAGAATGACTGACTAAGGGGATCTGAGCCCCTGGTGAGGATGAAGAAGGCGGTAAATCTCTTTTTAAGATAAGCTTGCTCCTGAAATATGCGATGGCCCGAGGATTAAATCCCTCAAAAATGACACAAGCAGATTGCATGTGGTCCAGACCTAGGCAGCAGACATATACAGTAGTTGCTATGTGCATCGGAATGGGAGATTTTTATGCCTATAGTCCAAGCAGCACTTGAAACTGGTTGGTTTATCAGACATGACTGAAAAGGAACAATATCACAAACACACACTCACCTACATACAAGCACTGTAAAAATAGAGAAAACCCAGTTACTAACAAATATAGAAAGGTGATTTTTTTTTTGTACTGACACAGAAAGTAGAAAAAAACAGGAGAAATGGAAAGCAGAAGTGCCAGCCGCTCTTGGTGAAGAAGCAAGAAGGAAGGATAAAACAAAAAAACAGTCCCTAATGCCTGCAAAAACAGATGGGAGGGGAGTAAGAGGCTATGAATATTATGTTAACAATAAAGGTAGAAGAAAGGAAAAATAAAACTGAGACTTATCGTTACCCCACAGAAACTTCTCTCACGAGATCAGGAATCCGCATCTGTACCAGCTAAGTGGCAAACAAGAAGCTACAGAGAGTGTAGGAAATTATGAGTACAGGGAGGAGCTTGAGACTAGGATCCAAAGCTGAAAAAAATGCAGCCAAGTGAGATCTGTCACCCAATAGTGAGGAAGAATGAAAAGCCCAACATCAAATTACGTTATATTTCTTACAGCTGACAAAATTTAGTAAACAAAGGAAAGCAGTAAGGTCATTATCAGTGTCAGATTATAAGGGTATCCTCTTTTTTTTTAAATACTTCACTGCAGTACCCAAACGTTTTAAAGATACTGGCCTCAATAACAATACCAATCTTGCAGTTTTCATCTAATTTGGGAAAAAAAGAGCCATTTTCAATGGAGTAAACTGCCATTACTGTGGATAATATACTGGTTGTTGTCAGTCCTTCAGTGAAACTCTAAGCCTCTCCCTTCTTTCTCCCTGCATACAAAGTTCATCCTTTACTAAAACCATTCTCTTATTTAACTGGTGCTAGGGGTACGCATCTCTCTAATACCATGTCTGGGTACCTCTACATGTCAAAACCTAACTTTGTCTGTCACTTCTTCCCTTTATATAATAATCACAACTTTTGCCACTGACTCTGATTGCCCAGTCCTTCAGTGCATTTTAAACCTCTAAGACTAATGTGCCCTTACCATACCTCTCAACCTCTTAGCCCAAGAAATCTTGACAAAGCCTGACATAATAGGGGGGCAAAGGCCCACAAATAGGCACAAATCTTAAACATTGCTCGCATAAACTTAGAAAGTAGCTAGAATAACTGGATTTGTGTAAAATGCTTTTTCTAAAGGATATGATATCTGAAACACAAATGTATGCCATTATTTAGTGATTTAATTCCTCAGATCATCCCAGTGATTTGCCAGAAAAACACAAATTTTATGTATAACAGACTGAAATTATGAGGCAAAACTCTGGACATTCTCTGAAAATCTGGACAGTTGAGAAGTATGCCCTAGTCTACTTATCCCAGTTAAGAAGTAACACAGATGAGGGACTACTATGTACTTAAGAAACCTGTTCACGTCTTCCGTCTAAAACAAACAAGTCAACTAATGTTCCCCTAGGACACAATGGATAAATTATATCAACAGTAGTACACTTTTACCCCTTTTACCTTAAGGCAACTGAGAACTAACACTTGCCTCAAACTGCAGGTAGGAGAGGCCTGTCTGCAAGTTGAAGTCAATGCTATAATCCATTTCATTGAGCATTACTTTCTATGCTTACAGAGACAGCTCTTTAACTCAGGACTGCAAGCTGGCCATCACTGCTATACTTTGGGTCCAAATTTTCCAACCTCTACTATGTAGCGTACCTGATGCACTGCTTAGTTACTCTTCATTATGAATTTACTGTGATTAATCACATGCTATTTCAACTGTAATGCAATTAATTGAAAGTGCACACATACAAAACAGTGATACTCACAACATTATACAGCAAACAAAATTAATTCTTTATTACAGAGGGACATGCCCTTCTGCATTCTCTGACGTGGGGGCAAGTCTGCTCAACCCATTCTCGATATATACCTACTCCAAATTTGCAAATGCACAGATCTGGGAGAAACCATGGATGAAACCAGTCCAAAAAAGTAATTATACACATTCTTGCTCCTGTATATTACTGAGTGAGGTACCCACTTACTTATCAACAAATCTGTTGATTCAAATAGAATCACTTGTGGAAAATTATATCTTAAACCAAACAAGAATGGACTCCAAAACTACAGCTAGGGGACACCAACCAATATAATCCTTTTAATGGATAACATATTCCTGACTATAATTCTTTATCTCATACTGTAACAAAAAAAATGTAACAAAAAAAATCCAGATGACCACCATGGCTTAAAACAGGTTTATTTAGACAAGTGCTTTCACGTAGAACAAGCCATGCTTTCTCAAGTCTTCAGTCATCAGTTATCCAATACTGTAAAGCCACGGCTCAACCCAAGAGGCAATAAAGCTCTTGATATTCAAGGAACATCATTACTTATAAGGTGAGGGACAGTATTACATGTATTTGCCAGTACCAGGTACAAAATCAACAATAACGTACGCTACATCAAAGGATACTGCAAGATTTAAATAAAAATTAATAAGTTAGTTGACATAAGTGGCCAGTCTGGAACCCATGTTGAAAAATATAAAAAGCAGTTTGGTATACTTATACTAAAACTAAACACTAAGACTAAAAATTGTTCTTTGAATATGTTTCCCAACAAGACTAGATAAACTAACAGAAAGAGAACTAACAACATCAATAAAGTAATTATGTTTAGGAAGTGTGATGGCAATAGCCTATTTTCAGGTGTTAGGGACATAGCTTGCTACAAGAATGAACTGAAAAAGAAATGTCAAGCAAGGCACCATAAACACTATAATCTTGCTCAAAAAGTATCCATTGAGACCACCTAGCCCTGCTGCTGCATTCCATCGTATACTCTTAACTGCAGCATTTACAACCTCCTGGCAATTACAAGGGTAGTTATCAATATTACCCATCAGATCTAAATAAATTAGATAGTTGCAACTTCTATTGTTCCCAAAAACACATTGCACTAGACTGCTGCAATGAGTTCAGCTTCAGTAACCAGAGTTTTTTATGATTAAATGAACATACCCATTTCCTAGTGTGACATCCAGTTAATATCCCATAAAACTACCATCAAAATGTGACATTCGGTCAATATCGCACCAAAATGCCATGAATATTTGACGCCCTCTGCTATCCTGGGTCAGTAACTAAGAAACTTCAATCCTCACTACTGACTTCAATGTGAGACTGTAATTTAAACAGGAGTAATAATTCACAATTTCCCCTCAGAGCACAACAAGAACACGCTCTATAACCCGGGACTGGACTGTATACTTCTGTACACCCCAAATATAACTCCTTATTACATACTTCAGAGGAATGTGTCCTAGCTTAAGTTAAATCTCACACATTCAAACATGTCTGGGAAAGCCTGACACAGATTTCCAAATGTGTCCTTTCCTCAAAATAACATGGTAACAGGCTGCCACCAAGAGCATGTATATGCCCTTTTAAAGGGGTGTCCAATTATTAAAATTAGGTATCAAAACAAATGGTAGTAAATGACCTAAACCAGCCAGGCTTTTGGAGTGGCCCGGGAATTATCAAAGCAGGCTTAAGCACTCTCAAATCACTAAAGACTACACTAACTGACCAGCCACACTGTATGATAATAAAAAAAATATTTAATAATGACCAAAAGGATTAAAATGTAAAACAGTAATTTCAATAAACAAAAAGAACTCAATTACCAGAAAAATGAAATTAATATTGAAGGATAGAAATCCAACGTTTAGAAAAACTCTGACTGATTAGCTATAATTTCCTATCTAGCTGAACAGTAAAGTCCCTGACCTAAACTAAATATTACAACAGAGGAAAGGCAGGCTTACAGTTCTTGGTGAGTCCTTTGGGCATCAACTATTCTGCTGCTCAGTACAACTGTGAACTGTGAATGCAACTCAAATGTGAACTCAGCTCAACAACTGTTCAAACTATCTTCAGCAAGCTCTTTTATAAACTAGGTTAACTGTCTCAATTGTTCCAGTTGTTATTTTCATTTCACTTCTTGAAAATCAACAGCTGTTCTTTTAAAGTTCCTTCCTATCTTTCAGTCTCAGACAGTAAACACAGAGCATTTGAACACATTCCCATGACATCTTCTGTAGATCAGCTAATTCTATGACAGTCTGCATTTAGAATCTCCTGCACAAACATGCGTAGTTAGACAATTAACAGAACACTGTTCAACTTTTTAAACATCCTGTACACACGGAGTATTAATCAATATACAAGAACTTATTTGCAATATCATAGCTAGTCATACTGGCATATAATACACATGTTAATCAAAAATTATGTACAAAACTTCAGCCAGCCATGCTAGCATAGATGACAGTGTCTAATTTCTTCACACCTAGCTTCCTATATTGCCTAATGTCTGTTTCAGTAGAGAGCACCCACTTTGCTTCCAATGATGGGTTATGAACTTCTTTCCTAGTAACATACTGAGACAGAAGGTTCATTTCAGGAAAACAGAGAGAGAGTGAGAGAGAGAGAGAGAGAGAGAGACATCTCAACTGTACCTCAAAAGAAATAGAAAGGGGGAGAGAATACTGTGCCACACAGACCCTAGATTTTATGTTTTATGAGGAAGAGTTTGGAGCATTGCCAAAATATTTGAAACCAGTCACCTACAGATCCTTGAGAACATCTCCAATACAAAAAGTCCTTTATATTATGGATCTGAGAAAGCCTGGCTGGATATAAAAATACTTGAAAAGGCATTGCCAACCAAAAATATCTTAAAAAATACCCATACAATCTGGCACAGTTGTTGCAGTCAATGGTCAACCCTTAACTGCAACATACCTGGGGTTAAATTAATTTTGTTCCACAAGTCATTTAGAATGAGCATAATCAGTTACCTGTTCTAAACAGGTCTATATTTAATAGTCAAATGTGAAGGTTTCCCAAACAAAAGTCAATATGTGGTGAAGATAACACCTTTAGAGGTAGGGTGGCCAGTTCTCATTTGCACCCACCACTGAATCCATAAAGGCCAGTTCTTCCTCTCAACCCTAGCCAATTTCATCTTACAAAAGTGATGTGATAGTCTACTGAAAAATGTGTTCTCTTTTCATTAGCACCTTCACCTCTCTGAAAACTAGACCAGGTTAAAACTGTATTTCCCTATAAGAAATGTTCCCAGTATCTCAAATGGGAGTATTTAAAAGGAACTGAAGCATCACCCCCAGGTCCAATCTTCACTTCCAGGGACATTTTTAGTCCAAGAGGTAGAATCTATTGTCTGAAAACTCCAATCATTCAGGGATATTTTCTTTTTGGCAACTGAAAGAGTGGAAGGATGAATTCTGTACTTGTCCTTAAACGTTTCTGTAGAAGTTTGCCAAGTCCTCAATTTTCTCCAATAAAATAGACTTCCATACAGGAAAATGTTCATTGGAGAGTATTTACTGTAGGACTTTAAGTCTGGCAGCTTTAGGGTACAACTTAAGCTCTAGAATGTCCAATCCCACCTCCCAAAACAGCAAGAAACCCTAGCATTTCCCAAACAAATCATGGGCTTAGCACCTTGCCAAATAAATGAAGAAAGAAATGTCTTTACTATTGGGAAAAAAATGCAATGACAAAGCCAAAGGTGGACCCTATGAGACATAAAATATTGATGGTAACACAAACAACAAGATAAGATGAATTCTTGGTGGAATATGCAAACAGAGGGTCTTCTAGTCATATATAAACTGTTTACATTCTGAAAATATATTGCTCTAAGTGAGGTCAACAGTGTTCATGAGATAGTCTATAAATCTAATCCCCTGGTAGGATATATGGATTGGGTATGTCAGAAAATGAAAATGACTAGTGTGACACCCCTGCTCTGGGCCAGTAATCAAGGAGCCTCAATCCTCACCACTGACACTGGTGAGGGACATTCAGCTGGAAAAAAATAGATAAACACAGTATTTTCAGATGCAGGTCTCTGCACCAAACACAATTTCCCTTAAGAGCGCACAGAGAACACACTAAGTTCGAGGGGCTGGATTTCCTCTCTCTCTCTCTCTACAGGCCCCCAATAAGATTCCCCACTGGCACAGCTGTAGAGTTGAGTCTTCAGCCGAGTGTTTAAAGCCAAGTCCTCCACCATCCTCTGAAACCAGTGCTCTGTGTCCCTGCACCATGTAGCAGACACACACACTCTTTGATATTTAATTTTCACACACACATACACACACACACACACACACACACACACACACACACACACATACACACACACACACACACACACACACACAGACACCTGAGAAAGGCTGGCACAGATTTACTAGCTATGCCCCCTCTTCCCAGGCTATAAGGTAGATACTGCCACCAGAACATTCTTGCAAGGGTACCCAATTATACTGAGTAAAATTAATGCTAATACGGATGGTCATGTTTGACCAATACAGCAAGGCTTTCAGAAGTGGCCACAGTATCACCAAATAAATGTAAGTACTCTCAAAGGTTAAAATATTCTCTAAAATACCAGCCACAATGAAAAGTTTAAATATATTTAATATTAAACAATAAAAGAACATTTAAATGCTAAATATCTATTTACAATAAACACCAGAGTTTCAAACACAGGAAATATTAAAAATAACACTGATGGAAACATTTACACAGATACAAAATAATATTATTTAACTAATCTCACTATATTTTCCTGACTGATCTAAAGAATTAATGTTCCCTAGTTCACTTGCTAAAGCAAGGCAAGATGAAGTGGGTGAGGGGTCTTCCTTCTTTGTCAGGTTTCAAAAAACAGACTGCACTGAGACTTCTGTCTCATCTAGTATTAAAACATAATTTCAGTGCTGGATTACAGAATGACATCACATACATCTGGTCATCTGATTCTGGTTCCCACACTACCCCCTTTGCTAGAAACTGAACCACAATTTAGCACATAGACCATACACACAGATAGAGCTTTGCTGAGATGTGGTATAGCACCTGGAAGTTATAAAACCATTTAAAAACTTCCACCCTTTCAGGGTAGCAATTAGTTCATCCCTAAGGACAATAAAGTAGTATTCCTAGTCCTGGTTTTCACAGACATTTTGTCTCTGGCTGCAATCAGAACTGTAAGATACAATCTTTATGGCCTAAACCAGGTAATTTAATTTCAGACTATTTTTCAGTTAGCTGGACTGAGATTAATTTTTTCTCTTCCAGGATCCTCTGTTACAATATATTCATTTCAACAGTTACAATTCAGTCAGACATACAGGTGTATTTCTTTTCTGCCCATCTGGACCCACTGTTGGTACATTTTTAAAACAAGCAGCTTTACAAATACATTTTCAACACAGGCACCTGTACAAATCAGTTTGATATACAAATGACATATAATTCTTTACAAAACTCCAGTTAGCTATGCTGGCATATGTTGCGCATCCACTGCCCTACTTCTCCTGGCATAGCTGGCAACATCTCACATCACACCCCACCCCCACCATTTGAAGACTCAATATAGTTTCTCAAGTGACCCTGGAGAAACATTGTTTGAGAGGAATGAGCCTGTCTTGGACCAAATTAACCCATACTCTGCCCTGAGAGTCCATCTGCATGGCATTGCTGACCCCACTATGGTGCTGCAATGTCATGTTATATACCTGCAACCTTAGGCTCCACCTTAGTAACTTGGCATTTTGCTGGCTGGCTCAATGTAGCCATAGATACCCCTCAGACACCTCCTGCCACCCACTGCAAATACTCAGCATAAGAGCCTCCCTATCATGGTAAGGCTTCATCATGTTAACATGGTACAGTTTATGCCCCTGCCTCCTGCCTAGCAGGTTTACCATGTAGTTAACATCACTGATCTTCCTTACCACTTCAAGGGTTTCCTCCCAAGCTGCCTGCAGCTTATTGTGTCTGACAGGAATGAGAATCATAACCTTCTGTCCTACAGCATACTCTCGGGCTTGAGCATCACTGTCATACCAAACCTTTTTCTGCTGTTAGGCTCCTGCCAAGTTCTCCTGGGCCAAGTCCATGAGCTCAATAAGCCTTATCCTGAGGTTTAGAAAAAAATGCCACAACAGACTCCTTGTGGGATTTATACTCACCCTCCCACTCATCAATAATCAAATCTAAAGGCCCCCTTATCCTATGCCCATACAGCAACTCAACGAGTGAAAAAGCTGTGGATTCCTAAGGCACCTCTCTGAATGCAAACAGCAGATGGGACAAATATTTGTCCTATTCCCTCTTAAACTGGTCTGCAATTTCCTGCAGCATGGTCTTTAGTGTAGAGTTTAACCTTTCCACAAAATCATTAGTCTAGGGCTGGTAGGGAGAGGTCTTTATGTTCTTCACCCCACAGCACTTCTACAGACAAGCCAGCAGGTCAGACATGAAATTGGCACCTCTGTCAGTCAGTATTTCTCTCAGAAAACCTACCCTGATGAAAATCTCTAACAAAGCATTTGCCACCTTCTCTGCCTTGATGGAGGACAGAGCCACTGCCTCAGGGTATCTAGTAGCATAATTTACTGCCACCAGGATATACTTCTTCCCTGTGGAGCTTGGGGTACTCAGAGGCCCCACAACATCCATAGCTACATACTGAAATTAGTCCTCAATCACAGGCAAAGGCATCAAAGAAGCTCTACCCTTGTCTCCTGCCTTGTCTACTTTTTGGCACTCCTCACACGTTTTGCAGTACCCTGTTACCTCCCTTGCAATTCCAGGCCAATTAATGTTCTGCATAATACATCTCTTGGTACATTTTATGCCCATATGACCTGCAAAAGGAATGTCATGGGCTATGGCTAGAAGTGCCAAATGGTAGGCTCTAGGCACTACCATCTGCAGTACTACCTCATCCTCTAGCCTTCCCTTAGGGATCCACTCTCTATACAGCAACCCTTTGTTCCAGTATATGGACTCCCCTCTTCCTTGAGAATCGAGTGCCTCCCTAGCTACCTCCCTCAAGCCTCTTAGTGTAGAGTCTGAGAACTGAGCCTGTCTCAACTCTGTCTTTGTAACCCTTCCCAGCTCCCCTTCCACAAGAAGTCTGGTATCTTCTGAAAGTGGTGCCTCTCTGTCAGCCTGAGTACTACCACTCACCTCTGCCCTTGCAGTCACTCTGCCCAAGGGAACATCAATACCTACCAGAAGCTGTAGCTCACCTTCAGGCTCACTGCTACAGAGTCACTCCCTCCCTGAAATATCCACATCACTAACTCTGGCTTCAGGTGGTGGGTCTGTCTGGATCTCCCCCAGGCTACCAGACCCACATGTCTATCTTCAAGCCTGACTGTGTGTAAGTGCATGCACACAAGGTACTACATTATCAAAATCATTCCCTATAAAGACATCTGCAAGGATATCCTTAAACGCACCTACTTGCTTGCTTCCTTTTCCACCCTCCCAGTCAAGGTAAACCCTGGCCAAAGGCATTTGGAATGAGGTCCCTCCTAAATCTCTGACTGGAGTGGAGTGCCCAAGCAAGTGCTGCTCATCTTTAACCACTGCAGGCTTCACAATGGTTATGTCAGAGGCTGTGTCTCTCTTAGCAGTGGCTTGTTTTCCAAGCACTTGGTCAGGATATAAACTCAGGTGACAGTCTGGTACCTCTGTTGTTGCCAGACAACTTACCACTGGCATACTGTTATTCCCACTTGCTGGCTCCCCTACCTTTTGTTCTCCACCTTGCTTCCATGGACATCTGTATGCTACATGACCTCACTGGTGACATTTAAAACATCTAACCCTTGATCCTGGCCCTCTACCTGAAGTAGTGGCTTCTCCTACTGCTGGTAGACTCTGTTGGGGTGGTTTAGGCTGCCCACCATGGGTTCCCTTATATCTATGTGCAGCACTGGGTATCCTCTTCTTGTGCACTGATGCCCTGCTTGCTAAGTAGAGATTCCTTTTTTTCCTCAGCTCAACTGCAGAGTTACACTCCTGGTCTGCAAACCAGATACTCATGTCCTCAGGCAAAGGGCTAAGGCCTTGTTCCTTCACCAAAAGGTCTGCCAGCCTTTCAAAAGTGGTGGACTGACACCCACTCACCCACCTATGAAAATAAGTACTTAACTCAGCAATATAATCACATACACTTTCATCTGCCTTGCATTTATGCTCACAAAACTTTTTTTCTGTAAGCTTCAGGAGTTAACAAAACATTCCAATAAATAGTGTTTTACTTTATCATAGCTGAAACAATCAGTATCAGACAATTTAGAAACAGCATTTACAGCTTTATCATGGAGTAAGGGGGTCAGGAACCATAGTCAGAGCCCTTGGTCAACATTATACTGTTTACATACCCTTGCAAATATATGAATAAAACTATAAAAATTATCACCCTCTGTAAACTGTGGAAGAAATTTACTGACCTTTATTGCTTCTGGGGTTTGGTTATTCCCTTCCCCATTGTTGCTTGTCTTGTGTATTCAAATAAGATGATGAGGCTGGGTGTTTGTTTAAATAGTTTATTACACACAAACACATCAGGCTGGAGGACTGGAACATTAAACCTAAACAAACTAATTGACTGACTGCTACACATATACTTGTTTTCACTCTGGCTGCTCACTCAAAATGGCACTCTTGCTTGCACATGCTCAGTAGTTATATGCATGCGTCTATAGACTGGAATGCTTCTTAAAGGTACAACACATACTCTGATCTATATCCTCCCTCTTTGTCTTTTCTGTCATGCAATAAAAAAATGACAATTGAATGGGTATGCAAATTATACAGACATATATAGACAAGAACAATCATGTTCAAGTTGCCATGTATCTAGGATTAGGTCTTGAGATACAACCTGACCTCATAATGCAATAATCAGAACTGCGTTTAGCAACATGGATGGTCACTGGGGAATGTCCTGCTTCAGAATTTTCAGGCATACTTTCAGGAACAGGAACAGATGATGAAAGTTCTCTGGAACAGGAACATTGGACAAATCACTCTGAGAATTAGCGTCTCAGGCAAGATGCTGTAACACTGGCTTGGACACCTGAATTCCATCCCTTGCGATTCAACTATGTACAATCTCAGTTCTTCAAACAAATGTTTCACAAGTCCAATCCAATCAAATCCTTTTGCTGTCTGCATCCTCACTATTTCTCCTTCTTTTAACGGATTCACAGGTTTGCTGGTCTTGTTGTAGTAGAACTTTTGGGACAAACGCTTTTTTAGAAGTTGAGCTTTTACTGCTTTGTTGCTTTTAGCACATGGAACCAACAAATTCTTAATGATTGGTAGTGTGGTTCTGGTTTGTCTCGACATAAGTCTCTGAGCAGATGACCCAAGTAAATTATCGTGAGGAATGTTTCTGAGATTAAGCAAGTTTAGAAAAATGTCAGTATTGTCTCATTTGGATTACTCTAACAGCTCTTTTTCACTTTGAGCTGCATGTTCAGCCAAGCCATTTGATTGTGGGTATTCAGGACTACTAGTAACATGAACAAAGTCCAATGTTTCAGTGAATCTTTTGAACTGCTGACTTGTAAACTGTGCACTATTGTCAGAAATGACTGTGTGAACTACCACAGACAGATAAATGTCTCTTCAACTTTGTAATGACAATACTGGTAGTTAGGTTAGGAAGTATGTCAGTCTTCAACCAATCTGAGTAACAGTCTACCAACACCAAGTAATATTGACTGTTCCACTCGAAAATATCTGTAGCTACTGTCAACCAAGGTAGTTCAGAAATCTGCCTTAACTGAAGTGGTTCTTCTTGTTGATGCAGTTTAGTACTATTACAAACAAAACAAGATGAAATTTCCTTCTCAATGTCTTTTGACAAAGAAGGCCAAAATACTAGACATCTTGCCTTTCTTTTGGTATAAACAGTTCCTTGGTGGCCATTGCAAGATTTTAATATACTCTTGTTGCAAGGACTTTGGAACAATCACTTTTAGACCTTTCATAATGATACCATTTTCCATCAAAATCTTGTTTCTGTAAGGAAAATATTGTAAATACTTGTAAACAAGATTGCTTTGAAGGCCATCCTTGACTGATAAAGTGGTTGAGCTTCTGAAGAGTTGGATCTGAAGCTGTGTGAGTTCTATGCTCATCAAGACATGTGGAATAAAATGTTTTCACTTCCATGACTTCAAAATCAGGTTGCTCATTGTCATGCTGTTCAGTGGTTTTTCTGGGTGATCGGGATAATGTATCAGCAAGATTAAGAAGTTGAAATTGTACTTTTGCAATTTGAGCATCATGCATTGCAATCTGGCAGGAGTTGTCTGCATTGGCTTTTTCAAAATACTGAACAAAAGTTGGTGGTCAGTTTCTATTTGAACAGGTCGCCATAAATATAATCATGGAACTTCGAACATGCACACACAATTGCCAAAAGCTCTTTTTCTATTTGAGCATACTGCATCTTGGTTTGGATTAGACTTCTCAATGCATAGGCTACTTGTCTACCCTCTTGAAGAATGACTGCACCAAGACCAAACTTAGAAGTGTCACAGGAAAGAGTTACTGCTTTGTGAACATCACGGCATCTTAAAGTGGGTGGGATGGCAATTCTGTGTTTCAGGACATCGAATGCTCTTTGGTGTTGCTCTGACCAAGAAAAGGTTATAGCTTTGCATGTCAGCTCTCTTAGCAGTGCTGAAAGTTGACTAAGATCTGAAATGAACTTGCCCTTGTAGTTGACCATGCCAAGAAAACATTGTAATGCTTGGACATTGTCTGGAGCTGGCATCTCAAGAACTGCAGTTTGCTTGGACGGATCTGGTTGTAAGCCTGAACTGGTAAACAAATGACCCACATAAGTAACTTCTTTCAGCCCAAGTTTACATTTCTGAAAATACCCTTCCAGGGTAGCAATTAGTTCACCCCTAAGGACAATAAAGTAGTATTCCTAGTCCTGGTTTTCACAGACATTTCATTTTTGGCTGCAATCAGAACTGCAAGATACAATCTTTATGGCCTAAACCAGGTAATTTAATTAACAAAGTTAGCCGGACTAAGATTAACCTTTTCTCTTCCAGGATCCTCTATTAGAATATATTAATTTCAACAGTTACAATCTAGTCTGACATACAGGTGTATTCCTTTTCTGTCCAGCAGGACCCACTGTTGATACATTTTTAACACAAGCAGACTTACAGATACATTTTCAACACAAGCACCTGTACAAATCAGTTTTATATACAAATGACATATAATTCTTTTTTTTTTGATGACATATAATTATTTACAAAACTCCAGTTAGCTATGCTAGCATATGTTACATATCCACTGCCCTACTTCTCCTAGCATAGCTGGCAATATCTCACATCATCACAACTACAAAGTTCATGAGAGGTTCTATTATTTATTTGGACGGTTCACTTTATTCCCTGAAGTCATGCCAAACTGTTCAAGTCTTGAAATGGACAGTAAAGATGCATATCTGTATTAGTCAATTATCCCTGAAAATGACCTATTGATATAAACAAACTGAACACCCCCAAATATGATATTCCATCCTAAAAAAATAGTCTTACGTCTGATGGCCAAATGTTTTAGCTATAATGCAAACAAAAGAGGGATAAAGTGCATCCTTGTCTTGTTCCACTCTCAAAAATGGTGGGTGGGGTGGGGCAGTGGCTTTGGGGCTCAGGCTATGATTAGAATATGATTTCAAGAGGGCAACAATGTTTCTACTCCAAAGCAGTCTCTGATTTTTGTACCTTAGATAAAGAAAGGGGAAATTAACACTAGATTTAAAAACCCATTCTCAATCAGCAGACCAGTAATCCAGAGAACTGCTAGTAAGGAGCGTCTTTGGCCATATCTTGAAAGAAATTTTCATACAGTTCACCAATTCTTTCCTTGAAGAGCTCACCCATTTATCAACATTAAAGGACTTCCTTCAAAAGTGGGTGGTATACATACCTCTCAACATCTTTGTGCAAGAAATCTGAACAAAGACTACAATGATGGGGGGGGGGCAATTATTAAATGTTGCCCTTACAAACTTAGAAATTTGTTAGAATAACAGGAGTTGTGTTAGCATGCATTTTCTGAAGGATATTAAGTCTAAAAATGTTATGTCACTATTTAGTGACTTTAGTCCTCAGTGATTTGCCAGAAAACTACAAATTTTATGAAGAACAGACCTAAGATTAGGTTAAACAGTGCTTATCTTAAGTTTATTCACACTTATCTGCAATTTTGTTTCATAAAACTCAGTTTCATTTTCTTTCTGCATTTCACTACTGTTACTGTTTGGGAAGATTTCAACTGAATTTTTCAGTTTCAGCTATTCATTGGAAACAAAGATGAAGGAAGGCTTCTTTCACAAAAACTCCTGTGGACAGAAAAAAAAGTCAAGCACTCCAAATGTATATTTTGTTGGTGGCTTGCCCATCTTAACCAGAGATGCTCCCTTATCCAACTTTTTAACTGCACTATTCAGTATCACCAAGTCAAGGGAAAAACAGATGCTACCAGAACAAAATTTAACAGCTGTATTCAGTCACAAGGTTCTACACAGCTGATAAAGTTCTGTGATTCGCTGATAACTCATGTGTATATAGTGTGATCACAGACAACTGTGTCAAACGCACAGTGATTTCTGCAGTGAGAAGAGCACACTATTGCAACTACAGTTAGTTCATGCACTTTCCTTAACAAAGCTAATTTCTGATTCTTGTCACTTCCGTTTCACAATGATACTTTACAGGACAGAAACATTAGGACAACTGTGCACATTAACAAATTGCTAATAGAAGATACTGGATCATGTGTCATACTAATATATCACTACTTCATTGACAATTCAACCCTTCCATGCTTTTTTGAGTCTCTCTGGAGAAAGACAAAACACAGATCTCTTTTTTAAACACTTTTATTGAATTATCACTTGTGACATAGGTAAATCTATAGCTATATAAAAGTAATCAAACTGTATTAACAAGTTCACGTTTACAAATATTATATTTCACATATATTGCTATATATCATATAGCCTAAGCAACATTACATAAAGTATTCAATTCCTGTTCTTTTTTAAAACAAGAAATGTCTTCATTAAACCATCACTTACGACATAGGCAATCATACATCTACATTAATGAAAACAAAGCACACAGACACAATCCTTGTTGCAAGCATTTTACATCACAAACCATAATGACACACTCCAACTTGCAAACATTATATATTCTTATAATTTACCCAATCATTTTCAGTCAAACATTGCATAGATCATTAAGTCCTGCCTTCTTTTAAAACTTATTCCTCTTCTGTATGTATTGTGCCCACAATTCCCATTTGTTCCTATGTAGTCTGCTCCTACCTTTTTTTAAAGATCTCAATTCCAGTTGTTTTATCTCTGTTACTATATTCACTACTTCTAGTATAGTTGGTTTAGATTTTGATTTCCATTTTCTAGTAACTGCTTTTTTGGCAGCCACCATAATTAGACACAGCAAGGCCTTACCATGTCTAGACAATTCCAATTCTGTATCATAGCTCAGTAAAATCATCCCCAACTTCACACCATTCTGCTTACCCAGCATCTCTGACAGTGCATCTTCTTGGGGTATGCAAACATCAATGTAAACATTTCCAAGCAAAAATCCTAAATCTTCTAGATTTTGTTGCACATTTGCCAGACATACATATTTATTCCCATTGTTTCTTTGTGAATTGCTTATCCAATCTCTCTTGCCAATCCTTTCTAACCTCTTCTGATTGATTTTTATAGTTATCATGCAATATTTTCATGCTCTACTTATTATTCCTTTTTTAATGGCAGCTTCTGTTATAGATTCTACAAAAAAATTCTACCAGTGCTGGTCTTTCATTTAGGACCGCTCCTAGTTCTTTCTCTCTGCTTATAATCTGATATCAATCTTTGATAGGGAAAGAAATCTCTAACCTGCAGTCGAAAGAAATTATTGGCGTCTTCCCATTCTATCAACTTCTCTCTCTAGTTATTTGCTCCCAATACCTTGGTACCTTTGCCAGTTTTCTCAAATAAATTCCAGCCCCCTTGCATATTGTTTATATCCCTAATTGCAATCATTCCTATTAGCAGAATCTCCTTTCTCCAGTCCCATGTTGACTTAGTTCTTAGGATACTTTCTGCTACATTATAGATATAACATTCTGTATGATTATTGTCATTCTCCTTAAAGGCCTGCATCCAAAATCCTAGTCCCTCCTTGTTTCTTGAGCTTCCTCCTTGTTTCATCATCATCTCTTTCCAAGTTGAATTATAGTTTTCTGCTTCTGCTATGTATAAGAGCCTTAATTGTGTAGCTCTGAAATACTCCTTCCAATCGGGTAATCCCAATCTGCATTGTTCTACTGGAACAATCGGCTTATCCCACATGTCTCTTGCCGTTTTCCCCTCCCAGATAAAGTCCTTCAGCTCTTTATTAATTGCTATCCACATCTTCTCCTCTACTTTATAAAAATATGCCTGACCTGTGTATAAGACTAATGGGACTAAAAACATTTTAACTGCTTATCTTACTATCCATATCCATATAACAAGGGTTCCATTTTCTCAGTTTTTGTATTATCTTTTTTTTAGTCTTTTCTCACATATCCGTAGCTGCCACACCAGAATAAGTTTTAATCCATACTCCTACTTCATTTTACCATGCCCCCATAAATATGGATATTGCTAAACAAATTCATATGTGGGCACATAATTTACTGGTACTGCCTTTGTTTTAGCATCATTAATTTTGTATCCCAAAAAGATTTGAAACTGTCTCAAAATGTTCCACAGTACTGTAATGTCTCCTTCTGGTTTTGTCAGGTATAAAATAATATCATCTGCAAATAGAGCCAGCTTTTCTTGACTAGCATACCAATTATATCCTTGAATTTATGAGTCCCTTATTTTCTTTGCCAGTGGTTCTAAATATAATGCAAATAACAAAGGGGGAAGGGGACACTCCTGCCTGGTTCCTCTGATCAAGCAGAAATTAACCACTCTACTTTTCACTTCCAATCCCTTATATATACTCCTAATCAACCTTACAATTTTTTCAAGAAATACAAAATGCTTCCATTGCCCTGCTCATAAAGTCCCAGCTTATGCTATCAAATGCTTTCTCTGCATCAAGACCCACCAACAACAATGGTATTTTCTTACATTCTGCTTCCCTCTGGATCATCAATGTTCTGTTAATGTTGTCAAATGTTTGCCACACCTCCACAAAACCACACTGATCCATTTCTATTAATTATGGCATTACTTTTGGCATTTGTTTAGCCATTATAGACATGAACACTTTATAATCATGGTTTAGTATTGAAATGAGGCTGTATGTAGCTGGATCTGATGGCTCTTTACCCTCTTTAGGTATTACAACTACCACTGCTTTCTTCCAGGATGTTGGTACTTCTCTTCCTGTTAAAATATTGTTAAACAAAACCCTCCAGATCATTACCAGATTTTTCCCTCCTAGCTTCCAAACTTCCACAGGAATACCATCTATTCCTAGGGATTTTCCTGTAGATTGGTTATACATTAGAATTTGTATCTCCTTTCCTCTTATCCTAACTGTTAGTAATAGAGCCTCGTCTACCGCTAACCTTGGCATATTTAATTCTTCCATAGACATTTCCATTTGTATCATTTATTGACTTCCATATTTTTCTGCTTTATACAAACTTTCATAGAATTTCTGAAATATTTCTAATACCTCTGCAGGATCTCTTGTTACCTTCCTTATTATAGGCTCCCTGAGCTTGGTGACAGCCCTTTCTACATTCTGTTGCCTGAGTCATTGTGCTAAAAGTTTTTGTGCGCTAGTGTTATTATTAAAAAACAGTTGCTTAACAGCAATCTTTCTAAACCTGTGTATATTATCCAAGTAAACCCTTATTAACTGCTTAGCATTCTGCAGTTAATCCTTTTCTTGTTCTGTGAGATTCCCCCTACTCTGTAATACTTTAACACTTGTCAGTCCCTCCAAATAATTCTTGTTACTTCTTAACAACAGCTCCTTTTCTTTTATTTCCACCTTATTTTTAAACTCCACCTTAATTTTTATCCTACTCCCTAGCTATATTTTCAGAGGTAATTTCTATCCTCTCAAATAGCTCATGAATAATCTCCACTACCCATTCCTTAAATTCCTTTCTTTTCAACAGATAGATGGGAAAGCACCAGTCTCTCATTTTTATTTCATTACTATTGTTTTTTTTTTAGTTATTATTGGTGCATGATCTGAAGCAGTTATTGGGTACATATCAGTACCTTCAATTAAGTGCACATGTTCCTGTGAAATGTAAATACTGTCTAGCCTAGTCCAGATTTTATATATACTGAGAAATAATGGTTTACCTTTAAAACCTCAATTTGCAGAAGGGCGAGTGCTCATATGAGTGACTTGAAACCACGAAACTAACAATGTTGACAAACCTACATGTTCAAAAAACAGCAAATCGAACAGCAGATTCGCTGTTTTTCGAATATGAAAGTCGAAGAAAAAAAAACAAAGTGTAAAGCAGGGAGACAAACCCCCCTGTACCCCCCATGTGGGGGCTGTGCCCCCCTACTTTATTATTCTAACTCCGAGATCGCACTACAGTGGGGAAAGGAACCATTTCCCGATCCCCACTATAGTGCAATACGCCCCTGAATGTTGAATGTGCAATGAGCGAATCTCACTGTGCATTTGCTCACTGCACATTCAAACCTTTTTCCATTTGGCATTTGCAAACCTTGCAAACTGCCTTTCAGAAATGTGCTGTTCGCCCTTCTGCAAATCGCGGTTTTAAAGGTAAACCGCTATAATATGTAAATTCACTCTGAACTCCTGTTAATGAATTCACATCTTCCAGGTCAAACATTTTCATAAATTTCTTCAAAAATCTAACCTCCTTTGTTAGACTTTCCTTCCTGGGCCCCCCAGATACATATTCACTGCTGCAAATAAAATTCCATTCCCCAGCCATAAGTAATATTCCTTGCTGAAAACTGATTATTTTTTCCAGGATTTTCTTAAGAAACATTATAGCAATTATAGATGGAATATAAATACATGCCAGTGTAATCCTCCTCCTTTGCTAGTAGCCCCTTAGCACTACAAATCTGTCATTATTATCTATTTTATCCTCTTTTGTCACTACTGGAGCTCCTCTTGCAATTAATATAAGTACTCCTCTTTTTCTTTGTCCCAGATATTCCATTGAGTGACAATCTTGAAAACCTTTCTTTATCAAATTCAAATGTTCAGTTCTTTCCAAGTGTGTCTCCTGTAACATAACTATTTGTACTCTATATTTTTAATATAGTTCACTATTCTTTCTTTTTTGTATTTATCTGTGAGACTGTTGATATTTAAAGACACTACAGAAAGCGCCATAGTATTAACTCCCACCTTTTATGTATAACAAGTTTTTTGTTAAATGTCTATTCCAACTTTTGCATTGCATACATACACTGTTCGGCAAGGTGAACTTTATATAGCTGTTTCTTGTCATATCCATTTGAGCCTAACTCACATCTTACAAAATGTTTTGTTTTACTGAAAGCCCCCAAAGAAAAAAGCAAAGAAACTCCCATATGCCTTAAAACCTATTAATTTAATACTAACACATGAAACTTTGTACATCTTCAAGTATTGAAGTTTTACCCTCCTAACAGGAACAAATGTTCAAAGCTGACAGTCATACACATAGACTTGAGTTAACCTAAAAGAAAGGATATCAATGCTAACTGGTTTTGTCTTATCTTTATAGCTCTACCAGCTGCAGAGAACATTATTTCCTAGCCTGTTTCTCTTATTTTTTTTTCACAGCCAATCATTCTCCACCAGTTTGTAACCAGTTTATCTTTATCAGATTGCCTCCATGGAGACATGAGAACCAGAAGCCAATTTCTCATTATCAGATTCTCTCCATGGAGACATGAGAATCAGACAGTCAATTTCTCTGTATCAGTTTGTTTCCACAGAGACATGAGAGCCAGTTATAGAATTGCTACTAAGCATGCATTCATTTGCTAGAAAAAAGACTCAAAAATTTAGGTTCCTTTCCCCGATTAAAAGAAAGTACAGTTTTGTACCTACCATAAATGTAGATGTTCGAGTGCTAATACAGCTGCAGTAATCACAGATGGGTTCTCTGCCGTCAGGCGGGTCCTCGGTCGGCCGAATTCCAAAGTCTAGGTCCGGCGTCGGTTGTTGTCGCTTTCTTTCCTGACGTCAGTGTGACAGGGGTATATAAGCCACAGCCAACACCATTTTCTTCAGTCTTTCTTGCCCCAGATGTCAGGTGCCCCCAGAAGGAAGGCAATACATAAATTATATATATAATCATGCAATGCAATATAATCAAAAATCAGTAGTTGCAAGCAAATACACCATAGAAGGATAACCCAATCAGGTTGTATGAGGAGGTGTTAGCCACTAAGCCTTTACCAAGAGGGGAAGGAGGGAGGGAAACCTGTACTGCAGCTGTATTAGCACTCGAACATCTACATTTATGGTAGGTACAAAACTGTACTATGTTCATCGTGCATACAGCTGCAGTAATCACAGATGGGTAGAATCCCAAAGCTACGCACAAGGTGGTAGGCACTAGGTGGAACTGGGAGGAGCCAGAATGCCCTGCAACACAGCAGTGGCAAAGCCTGCTCTAGTTTTGGAGTATAAAGGCAGGTGGTAGTGTTTTGTGAAGGTATGCACAGAACTCCAAGTGGCTGCCTCCAAAATATCTTTGGTAGGGACTCCTCTGAGGAAGGCTGTAGAGGTAGCTGTGGCCCTTGTGGAGTGGGATCTGATGCCTGTAGGAACAGATTTGCCATGAAAGGAGTAACAAAACCGTATGCAGTGGCCTATCCATTTTGAAATGGTCTGTTTGGAAATTGGCTTCCCTTGAGCTCCTACAGCATAGGACACAAAAAGTTGTTCTGATTTCCTGAAAGGCTTTGTTCTGTCCAAATAGTAACGTAGCTGTCTATGGATGTCTAAGGAATGTAGCAGCCTTTCCCCTTTGTTTTGAGGATGGGGTAAAAGGTAGGTAAGTGTATGGCTTGATTTAAAGCTACCCTGGATACTACCTTAGGCATAAATGACGGGTTGGTTCGAAGGGAAACCCTGTCCTGATGGAAGATGAGAAAGGGCTGCACAGCCATGAGGGCTTGTAGTTCCGAAACCCTACGAGCTGAGGTAATGGCCAGAAGGAAAGCTGTTTTCCAGGACAAATATTGCAAATCTGTTGAGGCAGCTGGTTCAAAGGGAGGCAATGTTAATTTTTCTAGAATGTAATTAAGATCCCAGGCTGGTATTGGTTGTTTCTTTGGAGGTCTTATATTCTTAGCCCCTCTGAGGAACTGTCTTAAGAGTGGGTGAGAGAATAAGGGTGGATCAGTGTTGTATTCTGCAGAAATGGCTGAGGCATGAATTTTGATGGAGGAAAATGAAAGTCCACTGTTCAACAGCTCAGCTAGATACTGTAATATCTGAGGCAAATTCAGTTTTCTAGGATCCTGGCCTTTTTCTCATTCCAAGCGCAAAACCGTTTCCATTTTGCGGAGTAAGCCTTTCTAGTAGATGGCCTTCTGGCCTCCAAAATGACATCCTGCACCTCTTTGGAGAGTAGGGTCTGTTGTGGTGTTAAGGAATTTTCCATGCAGCCAGATTGAGTGTTTTCAGCTGACTGTGAAGAGTTTTGTAGCTGTGCTGAGTCAGTAGAAGAGGCATTAGAGGTAGGGTCCAGGGAGTAGTATGTGTTAGGCTCCTCAGGAGTGGGTACCAGTGTTGTCTTGGCCAGTCTGGAGCAATCAGTATCATCTTCGGTCTGTCTGCTCTTGCTTTCAAGAGCACCTTGGGCAGAAGAGGCAAAGGTGGGAAAGCGTAAACTGTCCATGCTGCCCAACTGAAAGAAAGCGTCCACTCTCCAGGCCTTTGGATGAAAGGTCCTTGAACAGAACTTTTTCAATTGATGATTCCTGTGGGAGGCGAAGAGATCTATGTCTGGCCTTCCCCATGCTTGGATTATCTTTGTAAACACTTGAGGATGCAACTTCCATTTGTGTGGGTCTGTCATATTTCTGCTTAGATTGTCTGCCAGCGTGTTTTCCAATCCTGGCAAGTACTGTGCTTGAAGTTCGATTTGCCATTCCAGAGCCAAGTTCCAAAGTGACATGGCTAGCCTGCACAGGGGGTATGAATGTGTTCCTCCTTGTTTGTTTATGTACCACATTACTGTGGTGTTGTCTGTTCTTATCAATAATTGCCCTGGATGCAGGAGGTCCTTGAAAGCTGCAATTGCATTTATCACTGCTAGCATTTCTTTTTGATTGATGTGAAGGTGCTTTTCCTTTTGGGACCATTTGCCCTGAATGCACCTGTCTGTCATGTACGCCCCCCAGGTGTAGTCTGAGGCGTCTGTTGTTATGGCTTGATTTGCTTGAGGCTTGCAGAATGGAAGACCTGTGTTTGTTTGGCATGCTTGGGTCCACCATAGAAATTCCTTTTGCAAACATGGGATTATTGGTATTATTGTTTCCAAACTGTGGCTGTGTTGAGACCATAGGTTTTTTAGGTACCACTGAAGTTTCCTCATATGCAACTTTGCACATGGGATTAAAATAATGCAAGATGCCATGAAGCCCAGAGCCTGCAGGATTTTCCTTGCAGTGAGCCTGGTATAATTTGCTAGTATTTTGAAGTACTGAGTTAGTTGCCCCTGTTTTTCTGGCGTAAGATAGGCCATCTGGGTGTTTGTGTCCAAGTTGGCACCCAGGAAAGTAATTTTCTGAGATGGTGTTAGCCTGGATTTCTCTTTGTTGACTGTGTATCCCAGAGAATTCAATAACCGTGTTACATAAGCCAGATGTTCCAGAAGTATGTGTTTGCTGTCCGCTTGGATCAGGCAGTCGTCCAAATAAGGGTAGATTTGTATCCCTTGAAGTCTGCAGTAGGCAATTACTGATGCCAGGCATTTCGTGAATACTTTGGGCGCAGTAGATAAGCCAAAGGGCAATGCAGAGAATTGATAGTGGATTGAACCTGCAAGAAATCTGAGGTATCTTCTGCAGCTTTGTCTGATTGGGACATGCAGGTATGCCTCCTTGAGGTCCAATGTTACCAGCCAAAACTCCTTGCCCAGCATGGGAAGAAGCTGCTGTAATGTGAGCATCTTGAATTTTGGTACGAGTAGAAATGTGTTTAGGATGGATAAGTTCAAAATGGGTCTCCAGTCGGTTCCTTTTCTTGGGACCAGGAATAGTCTGGAATAAAAACCTTGACCTTGTTCGTGAGTAGGTACCTCTTGAATAGCTTTCATGTCCATGAGCTTTGAAATTTGTATTTGAGCCTCTGCCCTTTGATTGTGTGGCAGGTTCGGCATGCCTCTCATTTTTGGAAGAGTGTGAAAATGAAATCTGTAGCCTCTGTTTATAATGTCCAGGATCCGTTTGTCTGTTGTGATAATATGCCAATTTCTTGTAAATAATGCCAGCTCTCCTCCCAAGGGTGCTGCCAGCTGAGACTTGCTTGGCATGAAAAGGGGGGAAGTCATTGGTTTGTTTCCTGTATTGCTGTGCACTGTCTTCGCCACCTCTTGGTGCTGGAGTTTGCCATTGTCTGCCTCTATATGATCCTTGAGTTTGTCCTCTGCCCCTTGTGCGCCTGTATCTACCTCTTTGGGGCTTGTCCGTGGCTGGAAAGGGCCAGTTTTTTGAAGGCCAATTTCTGCTAAAACGTGGTGGTTGAACCTGTAGAAAAGCTTTGACAGTTTGCATAGATTTAGCATTTTCTTCCATTTTCCGTAGTATCTCCTCAGCATTAGTACCAAATAGTACATCCTTTTGTAAAGGGGCATCTAGTAGTTTAGCTTTAACATGATCAGGCAAGGTTTGTTCCCTAAGCCAGGCATGTCTACGAATGACTGATCCTGTAACAGCAGCTCTACTTGAGGCCTCTAGGGCATCATAGCCACATTGTAAGGTGTGTTTACCCACTTGTTCTGCACTATGCATCATATCCTGCAACTCCTTCAAATCTGGTTGTTCAGGTTGTGACATTTTATTTCTTAATTGTGATAACAGAAACTGCTGATATTTAAGCATATGGAACTGACAATTTAAGGCCCTCATGGCTAGGGTGGCCGAGGTATATACCTTTTTTCCCCACCTTTCTAAGGATCTAGACTCTCTTTCGGAAGGTAGTGGATTCTTAGCAGTAGAGGCCTTCATTCCCTTGGGGCCTTGAGAAATGGTTTCAGGGTCAGCATTATGGCTTTTGTAAAGAAATTGGTGAGAGTTAGGAACTCTGTAGTACCTATCAGGCTTGACTGGGGCAGGAGGCAGGGAATCCGGATTAAGGCAAGCCTCCGAGTAAACATCATCAAGTATGTCCAAGACAGGAGGTATCGCCAGAGGTCTGTGCTGAGGTAACAAAAGAAATTCCCTAAGTCTTTTCTTGGAATCAGAAAAGTCTTGGCCTTCCCAATGGAAGTGTTCCTCAAGGTGTGCAAGGTTTCCCCAAAAGAAAAATCCTCTGGGGGAGATACAGAAGGAATGGACTGCTCTGCATCAGAATCTTCAAAAGGGGAGTACGAGTGTTCCTCTTCATCAGAATGTTCTGAAAAAATGGAGCCCTGGTCAGAAGAGGGAGAATCTTCCTCCACTCTGGGTCTCTTGTCTGGAGGGGGTTGGGAACCCCTGATAAGAGTAATTAAATCCTCAGCCATTTTTAGCATCTGCTTTTTAGGCATGGGGCCTGGAGATGGGCCCTGTGCAACAGGCCTCTTGGGATGCATGGCTGATTTGGACTTAGTAAAGGCCTTTATGGAAAAGGAAGATGAAGGTCTAAAGACACCATGGGTGGAAGTGGACCTGTCCACATTAGGTGGCTCAACACTCACAGTGGCTTCGGTGGTTGTAGTCTGGGTGTGGGCCGAGGCACCTGCGGTCTCGGTTACAGAAGACACCGCCAAAGAAGTGTCGTCGGTAGTCAGGGGCTGCGTAGGCACCTCGCTGAGACCCGGACCACGTGTAGCCGGTTTTGGCGTGGTGTCGGTGGAGACCGTGGACCTCACGTGTCGGTCTTTGTCCTTGCGTTTTCGGTAGTCGGAGTCTCCGACGACATTTTATAATCAAAGGCTTTACCAAAAAAGTGCTGGGCGAACTCCGCCCGACGCTTAATAGTGCGTTTATTGAAAGTAGCGCAAAAGCGACAGCCCGAGACGTCGTGGTCTGGGCCTAAACAAGGTATGCAGAGGGAATGGAAATCCTTATGCGGTATTTGTTTCCCACAAGAAATACAATTGTTAACTTTGTCTGACATCGGTCTGAGGCAAGAAAAGTTTCCCCAACAGGGTACTTAGCTTTAAAGAAGACTTCGGTTTCCAAATTTTTGTAATTTCAGGAGCTGGCCGACCGGCACTTGCGAACTGCTTCTGCTTCGGGCACCGCGTGGCAAAAAAGACTGAAGAAAATGGCATCGGCTGTGGCTTATATACCCCTGTCGCACTGACGTCAGGAAAGAAAGCGACAACAACCGACGCCGGACCTAGACTTTGGAATTCGGCCGACCGAGGACCCGCCTGACGGCAGAGAACCCATCTGTGATTACTGCAGCTGTATGCACGATGAACATCAAAGAATATAATATATCTACCCACTACTTAACTGTACTATCCAAGAAATGAGAAATAATCTGAATCTACCTGTCATAATGCTTAGACAAATCAAAGAGATGTGTTCCAGTTACCTCCAAAACCTTGCCATACCCAATAGTGACATGGAAAAATGCACTCTGCTCTGGGAGACTATCCTCATGACATACAAAATGAAAGGGGAAATCAAATTCCAGAAAGACCTCCTTTTCTCTAACTACTGGAGGAAAATACAACCATCTTTGGACGACCACCAGATACAAAATGCAATTAACCTAACACTGAAAAGCATACCCCTTAAAAAACTGTTGTACACACAACGTATGATAAATAACAGCACATATTTCAGACCTGCATTACTACACAAATTCAATGCAACAAAATCACCATACTGTCCACACTGCAAGGATCAGATATCAGATTTAATGCATACATTTTGGAGTTGCAAATCCGTCTATAAATTCTGGAATTCACTGAAATTGCAATTACAAAAAGTGGGATATCAATCATCAACACCTATATGAGAATTTACCTTATTACATATTCACCCATCTAACTTCTTAGTAAAACAAACAAACTCACTTATAACCATATTCTCATTAATGAAACTATATATAGCCCTCAAATGGATAGACTCTATGAACATCTCTTGGGAGGGTTTTAAGAAAGTGGCTATTAAACACCTCTTAGCTCACAAAAATAGTAATGGTTAAAAGAAACAAAAACAGCAAAACTCGAGCAACTTGGGAACAAACCTTTAATATCATACTAGTATAAAACATCATGCACACTATAAAATAATGTGTTATAAGGGAACCTAGCAATATACCCACAAACTCAAAACAAAATATGGTATTGCAAACATTAATGTATGTGTTGTCTTTAGATTGTTTAAACTTGTTTGAGAAAGCATCTATGTATATAGTGTAAATAGGTTTGTTATATGACCTTCATGTTTCTATATTAACTACAATGTATAACTTTCTCTTATGGTCATGTTGTAAATATGACAATTTTTGTGTCTTTTATAAATGCAAAATGAAAATAAAAATTATTGAAAAAAAAAAGAAAAACGCCTCATAATAATCAATATTCCTTTTCATTTACTTGCTTTCTCTTAAAACTTGTTATAAAATCAATCTAAGGTCCTTAATCTAGTCATTCCCCCATGCATGAATGAGAAAAAAAGAGAAGGGATAAGGAAAGGAAAAAAACAGCAGTACCTATTTACATTTCCTATTACACTTAAAAATAACTGAGAAAACTTTATGTTATAGCATGTGAAGAATACCATAAACTACAAAAACAGCACCATTAAGAAAACAATGTTTTCTTTACTTGCAGTTAACTTTCTCCCCTCTCTTACCCACCCCAAAACATTTTCCAAATATTAATGACATGAAGTAGGGCATATACTTTAAAGTCCCCCACAAGTCCAACAAATTCTGAAAAAGTCCAATATTTCCAGATTTTCCTGTTCTGTCATATTTCACAAATGTAATTATTGCATTGTAATCCCACATTAAGTTACTGGTTTTATTACTGTCCAGCTCCATCTCCCAAATCCTGGTTCTACTTCATTTTCAATGTACTCTCAATTCTTCTAGTCAACTCTTGTGCTCCCTTCCCTCTCTCCAACATTTTTCATTGAAACAATGGAAAAGGTTTCACAGGTACAGTTTCTCTGTGGTCTTTATTACTACAAGAACAAGAAGCAGAATCTCCTTGTGTTTTATAACTCACTTTTTGTTGGACAAACTTTTGTATTTTCTCCTTAGCATGTACTGCACCAAAGAATTATTTTATCCCTCCAGGGAAGAATACCTTGAAGACAGCTGGGTACAACAGTTTGAATCTCACACCTGTATCTTGACATTCCCTGAATGGTGGAATGAATTTACTCCTCTTCTGCCTAGTGTACAATGAGTAATCATTCTCCACAAACACTCTGCTGTGTCCTTCTGCCACAGTTTTGCCAGAATCAACTCTTTCTGGTGGTATAATTGCATCTTTACTATTAAAGTTCTAGGTTGCTTTCTCATAGCGAGGTTTGGAGCATACACACTATGTGGCCTTTCAACTAATTATTCCTGCTGTGGAATACCAGTCCACTTGCTTGCTTATTTGTGCTTTCATAAAATTAATACAGTCTGTTCCTTCCAGCTTCTCTGGTACAGCTGAAAAAAATCAGGTTTTCCCTACCAGCTCTGTCCTCTAATTCTATTATTTTTTGAAACATCTCTTCCTGAACAGTCTCATATTCACCCAGCCTTTTCTTCATTTCAGCCACTGATTTTTACAGCTTTGTCACCTCATCTGTTTAAACATCTTCCATTTTTTCCAGCCTTTTGTTGTTTGTGTTGATATACTGCATCAGTGTTTTGTTTACTTTAACCAGGTCTTTGTGCAGTTGTCTTATATCTTCCTGAAGGTTACTGGAATTCATGATTGGAGGTTGCACTGGTTTTTGCTGAACAGCTGCATAACTTTCCTCAGTCAGTGTTTTTTCCTCACTTTTAGTAGCTGATTTTTTTTCTCCAGGTGCTCTGTACTTCTTTTTTCCTGGCATATAGGCAGTACACTTAGTAGCCAGTTACTGAAATTTACCCATAAACTCAAAAATGTCTACTGGCCTTCTCTGTTGAGTTTCTGTTTTCATACTGGAAGAGCTAGAGTTAAGCTGTTACTCAATGTGCAGCCATCTTGGGACATCCAAAACACCGATACTCTTCACTAAATCCATGACAAACAGTATATGCCCACCTAATGACTGCAAGCAGTGCTGAAATTCCAACAGCCAACATATGGAATCAGACTTCATTATGTTCCATATCTCTTACTATCCTTAATGATCCCTGTATATGTATTTTAGCATTCATCCATGGGACAGTGCAGAGCATTATAAATCAGATGACTAATGAGGCTAGGGTAACTACTTACAGAGCTGCTTCAATGGATAGTGTTCCTGTCTGAGATGGGATAGTTCCTAACAAAGCTGATATATGAAGAAAAAAGGGTATATTACTAAGGATGATGCCAAATGGTAACAGAAGTTACAACTGGAAACACTATTTGTAAGTTTTAAGAAAAGGAAAATAGCAGACATACCTTGTCAGTCCGAGGGATGGCAGGATGATCACCATGAAGACGAGAAAGAAGTAACACTTGTGCATTGTTAACTGGTTTTCATTGGTCCTAAGAAAAAGAGAATGTGTCAATATAATGCAAACAGTGCTGCAAAAGGACAGAGTAGCAGCCCATCAGTGAATTAAAAACAGACAACAGGGTGTGTGCATAATTTGATCCAGTGTATTTCTTTCAGTATACAAAAGGCATGCAGTAAACAATTAATTGTCCTTATGACCACAAAAAAGAAATGCATTAAAAGCTGAAGATTAACAGTATGGAAAAGTTCAGCATGCTCCACAAAGGGTTGCCATACTTTTATGCATGTATTTGTACAATTATTTTCAGGAAAGAAATCTCTCAACCAAGATTTTTGCAATACTCAAAATGATGAATTCAGGCCAGACACTATGCCTGCATCCATACAGTGATTCTTCAATGTCAAAGGAATGCTGTTGTTTTTTTCCCTTCTGTCTCTCTTATTGGCAGATGTTTTCAGTACATTTAGTACTTTGTGAAGAGACAAAAGATAAGTGCCCATTTTATTTAGTTTACACCAGTGCTATCACAGATTTTTGTACTATTACAGAACTGGTATCATGTGATATTTAGAGAAACACTTGAAGGTGCAGACAGAAAACTAACAACCCCTATTAAGTCAGTTAGCCCCAGTGCATATTTTTTTCATTTATTTATATAACATTTGTTTACCAGGACAGTCCGACTTGGAATGAAGCCAATTTTCAGCGGAGGGCCAGGGAGAAATGCTGCAGACATATGTTTTTGTAACATGGGAGGAAACCGGAGAACCCACACAAATGCAGGGAGGACATGTAGACTCCGCAGAGAAGGCACCCCAGCCGAGAATCAAAGTGCAGAACTTCTTGCTGTTAGGCAACAATGTTACTGCTGCACCACTGTACCATCCACATAATAATTATAATAATAATAATCGCCCCATCCCTTCAACAACCTACTACACGGCATTCTATAACCACCCTAATGAACTGCCCTCTTACACTGCACCTGACAATTTGTTGCAGGGCCTCTTCAAGGCCTCTGTGAAACAATATTTCCTTAAGACAATTCTGAATTATACTCCTCCCCCTAGTTATCACCCATGATCCTTTTTCCTTAGTTTGCCTTTCCTCTTCAGAGTCATTCCTTCACTGCCCCATTAACAATGCTGTGTACACATATCATATCGCATCTTTCTTTGCACTTCTCTTATCAAGGGTGTACAATCCAGGTTTGTGAGTCTTTCCTTTTACATCAGCCCCAATTCCTCTTAGTGCAAGAAATTTAGACAAAGCCAAAAATAATGGGGACAGAAAAGCTCAAAATCAGGAATAGATTTAAATTACTGATTTGTAAATTTAGAAAGTTGCTAGAATAGCAGGCTTTACATTAGTGTGCATTTTCTGAAGGATATGAAGTCTGAAACTCAAATATCTGTCATTATTTGTGACTTCAGTCCTCAACAATTTACCAGAAAACTACAAATTGTATGAGGAACAACCAAAAATATGAGGTAAATATCTGAACATTCTATGAATATCTGGACAACTGAAAGGTTTATCAGACCCTCTATTCCCCCCACAGTCATTCTGAAAATGCTCCAATGTACACTTTATCCAGACAAATATCCCATTCTATGTCAATGTGCACGAACTGAACACAATATTCTAGGATGGCTTTGCCACCACCATGACCATATGCAGTGGAAGGATGGTCTTGGTATTGTGTTCATTCTCCATAGTTTTGTACACCAGTTGCTGCTGGCCTTTGCAATGACCACTAATACTGTGCTGTATGACAAAGCATACATACATGCAATTATAACCCTAGATCCTATTCCCTTTCTCTTTTTTCTAGTGTAACACCAAAAAGTATGCATATTCTCCATAGATTCTCTTGCTCCATAATGGAAATCCACATCTTGAGAACTGGTACCCACAGATTTTTGAAAAACACGTATAATTTGCTAGATAAAGAATTCAAAGTTGGCAGTATGTGGGTGGCAATGTAAACTCAGCAGTCAGGCTATGTGTACTGTGATTTCCCATCATGGGGTGGTGGTGTCTGAGTTTTGATTTTTTTTTTGCTTTGCATATGAGCTAAGTATTTCTGTTCTGTTTATGCTACTTGCTTGTATACAGCCTCAAAGGATCTTTTTGGTTCCTTTAAGGAAAGCTTCATTTAATTCTATTTCCAGTAAATACCACCCATTTCTGAAAAATCTGAATGTGAAATTCATTTGTAAAAGACCTGCAGGTGTGCTGGCCAACCCACTGGCAGTGAATAGCCAAGAAGATATGCCAGTACCAGTTCTCCCAGTGTGGACAGCAATGTAAATCTTGGAAAAAAAGACTGTGTGCACTGTGATTCCTTCACTGGGTGTTGAGGTTTGATTTTTTTCCCACTCTATGTACACACTAAGTATTTCTGTTCTACACCTATATTAACCCATTTGCTGTAATTAATCTGAAGCCATCTTTGACCTACAACACAGTTACACCACTTAATTTCTATTATAAAATATGTTCTAAGTAAGGCAGAGTTCAGACTTCTTGTTATTCCAATATTTAGGTTTTTCTAATTTCATCCTCTCATGGAAGACTAGATAAAAGGCACCAGTTAAACTCTACTTAAAAACAATGAAACATAATTTATTAAGAATGAGTTTAATGATACAAACAAGATGAGGGAAGGCTGCACAATGTGTTATTACGTTTTTACATTGCTTATCATACTAGGTGCTAGATCAAAAACACCCCTTATCTGTACTGTTTGTTATTACACCCTGCACTAAGAACTAAACAGCTTTTTTCCAATGTTATTTAAATGTTCATCATTAAGGAGGAATACAAAAACTTTTCTTGGATGCCTGGACACATCCTTTACGCATCCTGACCCCAGATCTTTTATGATTCTGTATTTCTCTCAACATCAGGAATACTGGAGACTTACTGCTCTGCTCTCCTAACATGCAGTCGGTTGGGAAAAAACAGACTCCACATTTTTTTTTATTACAGGCTTAAACACTTCCTTAACACCACCACCAAAAGCATTCTTGTCACTACCTACCTTTTCACATCTCTCTTATACAGTGCTTCGATGCTAACCAGCCTTCAGGCTACAGTTAAAAACAAGCTGGAAGTATGGTATAATAAGGTTGCAAAATTTGCCACTAACAAGCAATATGCTGCCACCTCTGTATTTCCCTTACGGCCTTGAAATAAGCCGATGACTTTCTTGCTTTTATGCATATTCTCCACTTCTATAACCCTAACAGACTACTTCAATCTAATGAACACCTTCTCAGCATATATAAACCCCCCCAAAAAAACTCTGGTCAAACTCTATACTTATATTCTATCACTAAAAATGGAATTCTATCCCTCTGTAAATTAGATTTTCCTCTAACCTCTCCAACTTCAAAGAAGTACTAAAAGACGACCTAAATAAAACCTGGCTACATTCATGCACAATACCTTTCAAACTCTTAGCATAGGAAATCTGGAAAAAACTTAAAATAATGGGGGGACAAGGGCTTATAAATAGGGACAGATTTAAAATATTGCTCTTATAAACTTAGAAAGATGCTAGAATAACATAATTTGTTTTAGCATGCATTTTTCTGAAGGATATGAAGTCTGAAACTGAAATGCATTTCATTATTTGGTGACTTCAATCCTCAATAATTTGTCGTCAGAAAACCACAAATTTTATAAGGAACAGGCAAAAGTCTGGAGATTCTGTGAAAATTTTACAGTTGAGAGGTATGCCCTGCACCATCCTAGGCTAAACTTCTCCATCCCTCCCTCCTTCCACCACTAGCATACTTTGACTATGCTAAGAGAGAAGGAATTAGTAATATCTATTTCTCATACAAAGGTTAAATATGCTGTTGCTTAGGCTATATTATCTAGTCATTTCCAAACAGTGTACTTAAGTATGTTTAATGTCATCTCTATGCAATCAACTTGTGAATACTTTTTCTATTGACAATGTTCTTTTTAACTTGTTATAGCTGTCCAAATATTTGCAATATGTATGTATATGATCACACTATATAAACTGAAGCTAAATTTTTACTTAGTTTATATACCATTCTTCTGTGTTAGGTTTTTGGAATATATTTATTTAACCATAGTGGTATTATGTCTCCCAGGCCTCCACTAATAATGGGACATTACACAGTCAGGCTTTGTTGGTAAACAATCAATCAATCAATCAATCAATCAATCAATGGGATAAAAGTATTAATGTTTGCGTTGCTCACTTTTTGTCCACTTTCCATTTGGATATCCCCTTTCTCAGAAATGCCATGTAGACAGTTATCCTTACACTGAAGTGTCATCCTCACCTATAAAGAAAATGCTGCTGGACAATATTTCACCTAACTGGTGAACATGGCACTACCATGGACTGTTTTCTCCTTGACAGGGTGTTCTGGTGTAACTGCTTATTATGTGTCACTAACCCTGGTCATATGCCCTACAGCATGTTATCCCATCAGTACTTTCAACTGTACTCTTACTTCATTAGCCATTCATTTTCTCCATTATGACAATACAAACGCTCACTGCACAGCCATATTTATTTATGTACTTCCTGATTATCTGCTTAGTCCAATTTGGGGTCAAGGAGGACCAAGATCCTACCTCAGGATTCAAAGGGCACAAGGTACAGAATTTAATTCTGGATGGAATACCAGTTCATCACAGGACATACAGACACACACTTTCACTAATACAAACCTATAGGTAGTTTGGCATTTCATTAATTCACCTATGACACCATTTTGGAATATGGCAGAGAGATGGACATGTGGTACATGTATTAACACTGATTACGTGGTGAATCATTCTTGCTACTCTAATTAAATCATTAAAAAAAAAGTGTGAAAAGAGGAGATAGCATTCTGTTGTTTGATTACCTTGTCCAGTGATACTCAAAGAAAGCTGAATAATAAACAACGAAAGGCAGGAAGACAGAGAAGGCCCACAACAGAAGAGTTGGAAAGAATTGAGTAATGATGGGATTCTGTAGAAAAAGACAAATGAAGAAAGTAATGATTATTTATTTTTAACAAATGCTTTGTCAACAGCTTTCAAATTCAACAGTAAACTCACAGGAATTGCCAGATCTAGTACCTTTAATTATGTTTAACATTTAACAAAAAATGATATTTTCACGGTCTAACTTAACAGTCAACCTCAACATCAAACTGAAAACACATTTTTAATGCACTTTACAGTACAGCTTATCTCCTGCAGGTAGCAATTCTGTCAGTCAGGCAGTCTCTACTGGCCTAACTCCTAACACACTACATGGCAAACCCATTTGAAAATGATGACGCAGAAGACACTTCTGCAGATGAGTGACCAGTAAAAGGAGTTTGCTTCCACTATACAAGGCTTGAAGTGCATGCACCAGGACCTCTTCCCTTTACTTATTCAGTTATTCTAATGTGGTGGGTTGCTGCAATGCACAATGTGACAACCATCTCTTGTACTCAGACTAAAGTCACTCCCAACTGCACATCTACTACATATGCACAAGGAAACAGATGATCCTTTTAGAGCCACCGCAGAAGCACTGTCTGGTAATGTTCCTGTATTTCTGCTTAATCAGTGTGTGACACTTTGTAATGACTATGCATGGATTCATTCAGATTAAATTAATTTGTACAGAAAACCAGAACATCAAGGTACATAGTCTTGTTGCAAAGTGTTGTTGATGGGGGGCCTTCATGGAACTTTGTGGTCAAATCTGGCTGCCTGAAAATAGAGTAGGGACAATGGCTATAATGCACTATCATGTCACTGTATACCAGACATACAAGAAATATCCAACAGTAAAAACATCTAGATTCAGAAGCATGACATTTCTACTTGACCTTATACACAATACCCATTGCTGCTCCTACAGAAAGACTGGTAGTCATTCTCCACAGTAACTCTGTCCAGAAACAGTAAATGTCAGGTGATAAGCTACTGGAACTAGAGCAGACTACTTGTCCACTGCCACCAACATGTAAACACACTTTTTTCCTGACCAAGAAGAAATATACAGGTTTATTTAGATTCTCATTCCTGATTGTTTTAAATGTTTACCAGTTGTATAATAAAACAAAATTTGTGTGAGTTTGTTTCAGATTTGAATAGTCTTAAACATTTTTCCAGCAAGAAGTGAAATAGCATTTTCTAACCAATAATAACATTTTTCATTTTTGAACATTTCAGCCATAAAAAGATCACTTAAATTGCTGTCATTATAGTCCACCAATGTCTGTACTCATCAATTACAGGCACAGTGTATATTCTGGAAGAAGTGGTTGGCAGAATTAGAACAATGGAAATAAAAGCCATCCCAGCATAAGACAAGTCCTGCTAGGGTCCAAGGGTCCCTAAGTCCTAGGGTAATTGACAAGAAGATCTCTTTGTCACTCCACTGAGTCAAAGCCTCTTGGAAAAAGGACAGGATTCGATCTCGAACTCTAGTAACATAATGGGGGGACAAAGGTCCAAGATAGACATGGATTTTTTTTAAAATGTTGCTCTCCTAAACTTAGAAAGTTGCTAGAATAATAGGATTTTTCCTAGCTTGTATTTTTCTGAAGGATATAAAGTCTGGAAGTCAATGTATATCATTACTTATATTCTCAGAATACTGCAATGATTTGCCCAAAAATAACACATTTTATGAGGAACAGACTAAAAGGCATGAGCCCAAAATCTAGGTATGCTGTGAAGATCTGGATAGCCAAGAGGCATGGCAAGATGTATGGAGCAGAAGCAACAAGTAACAAAGGTGTAGGATCTGAGGAGCACTTCAGATCCGAAGAAAACAACACTGGTCCAGTAGCTCCAGGTCCGAAGGAGCTGGATCCGAGAACTGCCTAGTTCTGAGTGGGCATCTTGCATCCACTGGATCTGACACTTAGAATCTCATGAAAAAGAAGAAGAAGCATGGTCAGATCAATCGGATCTCATAAGAATTAGGATCCAAAGAAGTCTGCAGACATATCCAGTCCATGGAGGTTGTGAAATAGTTTCTGACAGAGAAAGCTGGATCTGAAGACCAAGGATATGATATAAATTGTCAGATAAATGGAGAGAAAAAAAATCATCATAGGGACTGAACCTGTCAGATCTGAGGCAGATTTGGGATCTGACAGGGGTCCTGGGAACTTTGGATCTGAGGGATTGGATCTGATATCCTTGATCTGTTGTTCTGTATTTCCTTTCTTTTTACAGGGGATTGAGACCCAAAAGAAAACCAGTAAAAGACTGTAATGTGCATGAGGAGAGGTGCCTTGAACTCCTCTGTGTGACAGTGAGCAAACCAACCTACCTGCATCCTTGATCATTTTAAATTACTGCTCTTACAAACTTAGAAGGTTGCTAGAATAAAAGTTTTGTATTACTGTCATTTTTCTGAAAGGTATGAAGTCTGGAACTTAAAAACGTGTCATTATTTATTTGAATTCAATTTGGAAAAAACATGAAGGAACAGACCAAAAAGAAAGGCAAAAATCTGGACAGTTGAGAGGTACGATCTGAGACACACTTTACAACCTCTTATAGCGAGAAATAAACTTACCGACTACAAAAGCCAAAAGAATGACAGGTTAGCAAGGCAAGAGTTTCCTAAATCAAAGAAACTAAGAAAGTTGATAGAGTAACAGGTTTGCATTAGCATGAGTTACCTGAAGGATAAGAAGTCTAGACAAGTTTTAATAACTGCTCTTACAAAATCAGAAAGTTGATAGACTAACAGGAAGTGTGTTAGCAGGAACTGTCTGAAGGGTATGAAAGTCGAAAATGAAAGTCTATGATGATTTTTCAACTTCCAACTTGAATAACTTGCAATGATTTGCTATAAAACCTCAATTTTATGAGAGATGCACTAGAAGACAAAAAGGCATGATCTGAAAGGGACTATCGACTGTAAAAAACAAACTCTAGCACATCAAAAAGCAAAAAAATAATCTCCAAGAAATGGAAGGCAACGTCTCTAGCATAAGTGACTACTGAGGGAGGAAAGAAGAAAAGAACCATAGGAATAAGACAAGCTAGATTTAGGAAAATGAAGATAAAGAAAGCTTCTGACAGCTCAAGATTTGGATTCTTCCATTTCACCAAGATGGCAGCAAACAAGATCTGAAGAGTTGAGCATAGTGTGGTGTGTTATGAGAAGAGGGAGGAGCTTGAGACTAGGATCCAAAGTCTAGGAAATGCGGCTGAGTCAGATCCAAGGATCAGATCCGGGACCCGTCAGTGGGAAAGAATGAAAAGGGCAACATCAGATCAATTGTATAATCAAAAATAAATTATGAGTTTATTTCAGATTTGAATAGTCTTGAACATTTTTCCAGCAAGAAGTGAAACAGCATTTTCTAACCAATAATAACATTTTCAATTTTTGAACATTTCAGCCATAAAAAGACCACTTGAATTGTTGTCATTATAGTCCACCAATGTCTGCACTCATCAAAGGCACTTTACTATGTATACCTCAAATGTCTGACTGTGATAAAAAAATGACCATAGTAAAATAATCCTGGTTGCTTTACAAAAATACATACTGGTCCTGCAAAGACAGACTAATGATTGTTTCACTTGATTATGACAAGGTCTGTCATTCTCATCCATGGCCAGCCTCTACATCCAGCAATTACAGCCCTAATGCTAACTCTGTACATCTCAGCTATCTCAATGTGGTCAAAATAAATGAATAATTATAGGCACAATAATGCATTTCAAGTTTGTTTCAATACACAGTAGCCATGTATTCCACCTTACTTCGCACAAATGCCCATTAGTCCTGTAAAGCCAGACTGTTTCAACTGAATAAATAAAAACAGGGTACATTACTTTCATCCACAGGCACGCCCTACCCCACCCAGATGTTACAGCCACTTTGCTGTATAAACTCCATGTGACTGTGAAAAAATACCTCTCAACCTCTTAGTGCGAGAATCAGGGACAAAGCCCAAATTAATGAGTGGCAGAGGCCTAAAATCAGTAAGAGATTTTACATACTGTTCTCATATATTTAGAAAGTTGCTAGAATAACAGTGCTTGCATTAGTGTGTACTTTCTGGATAAGAAAATTGGTAGAATAACAGTTTTTTTTCATTAGCATGCTTTTTCTGAAGGACATAAAGTCTGAAACTCAAAAATCTGTCATGGTTTAATAACTGCAGTCTTCAATGACTTGAAAGAAAATCATAAATTGTATAGAATGATCCAAATATGATGCAAAATCAGGGATGGTTGACAGCAATGTAATTTCAGCTTTGTTTCACATTTCACCTGCATTAGACACAAGTACTCCCAGTTATTTCACACAAATGCACATACGTCCTGCAAAGTGAGACTGCTTAAAATAAAAAGCAAGACAGCTAATTACATGCCTCCACAGACAGCTACAATCCCACTCCATCCAGCAGCTGCAGCCACTTTCCTGTGCATACCTCATCTAACTGTAATACAAATATCTCTCAACTCAACCTCTTAGAAGAAGAATCAGGGACAAAATCAAAACATAATGAGGGACAAAGATTCAAAAATCAATGTCAGATTTTAAACATTATACTTGGAAAGTTGGTATATAACAGTTTTTGCACTGGCATGCATTCTTTTAAGGATATAAAGTCTGAAACTCAGTTGTCAGTATTTTGCCACTGCAATCCTCAAGGATTTGACACAAAACCACAACTTTTATGAGGAGCAGTCCAAAATATGAGGCAAAATCAGGAAGAGTTTTAACTTATAGAATCATAGGTTCACAGGTTTCAGGGTCTATAAGCCTGGCCATGCAACCCAACCCAGTTTTGTCCACGAGTTCCTTGGATGCCTATATGGTGAAATACATTAGCAATGAGGTAGCCAAGGGTTATTTCGGGAGATATGCCAGTTGCAGATTAATTTACTTACTGTCATCCTCTGTCCATCAGTGGCATGGTGGTCAGACTGGCGATGAATCTGCAATTTCCCATCCAATGAACAAGTTTTCTTTTGAACACGGTCAGGGATGAACTCTGCCTCATGCAGATAGGGAGCTTATTTCATAGAGTGGGGATCCTTTGAGACACATATGAGTCACTTCAGCATGTTTTATTTATATCACAGGCAAAGTGCAGGTCCTTGGATCTAGTGTTTCTGGTACTCTTTGTCTTGCAGATGTGCAAGAGATACATCAGAGCTGGATCTGAAGACACCTTATATGCTAGGCATGCATCACCTCTCAGTCACCTGCAGGAGACTGAGTACAGAGATAGGATGTTAATGTAATCTGTGTAGGACGGGGTTTCCATACCCTGGATCGTTCTGGTGAGGGACCTCCGAGGAACCTCTGTAGGCACTCCAGCTGTTGCAAGTGCCTAGTTAGGTACATGCCAAAGGTGGCACTGTAGTCAATGATGAGCCTTATAAGTGCTGAGTAGAGTGGTACTACAACTTCCTTGGGTCTGGATGCCTTACCCTTGTTTATGACTTGGGTGACATAGAATGATTTTATTTACTATCTAGGCGATGTGTTGGTCAAACACCAGGTTGCTGTCTAAATATGTTCCCAGATCCCTAACTATTGGGTCACCACTTAGGGGTGTTTTATTGATGGAAATAATTAGCTTCAGTGGATGATTTCATAAAGGTCACTATAATGCATGCCTTTGCAATGAGTTTTAATCTGTAGCTTTTGCACCAGTAATCTGTTTCTGTTAAACCATCTATTAGGCTGTTGATGTCATGGGTGGAAACCATGATAGCTCCCAGTTTACAGTCATTTGTGAACTTGATGGGCCAAAGGCCTGTGACAGCCTTGACTCTAAGAAGTGGATGCCAAACAGAGAATTCTCAACACGGAGTCCAAGGAGTACTCCACTGGTGACCAGTCTCTTGGTGGAGGTGGCCTCACTGATCCTGATTTCTTGGGGCTTATCTGTGAGCCAAATGGCAATCCAGTGAGCTATGCAGGGATTTATGCCTAGTTCTGAGAGTTTGTCAACAATACCTGAGTGGGGTATTGTATCGAATGCATGGATGTTATGCACCATTTTCCTCTCATCCATAGCCATGGGGAACCTCTTGAAGAAGTCTACCAGGTTAAGCAGGCAAGACCTTCCTTTAACAGAGCCAAACTGTAATAGGTCCACTGTCCGCAAGTTGCCAATGTCCTTGTTGATCACGTACATGATAATTTGTTCCATGGCTTTGCATATTAGACTTGTCGAACTGAGGAATCTGTAGTTACTGGAGTCAGTTGATGGTCCACCATTATGAATAGGAATAACCGTTGCAGCTCTCCATTCACCTGACATGTAACCCTTTTTGAGGCTGTAAGTTGAAGAGTGCCTCAAATGGTTCTGATAGGTCATGTTTTAGGCTATTTAGGAAGCAACCAGGGACATTGTCAGGGGCAACTGAAGCAGTGTTTTAGGACCTGCTCCTTGCTGATAATTGTGGGGGATATGCTAGAAGAGAATTCAAAGGGGTAGTGGGGGTAAAGGTAGAGCTAAATCTATCAGTCAGTAGATGTGCTATGTCACCCTGGTTAGTGAAGGATGCACCATTTACCACCAATTCTGCACTCTGCTGAATATTACCTTTAAGCTTCCTGGCATAGCTGAAGAAGGCCTTGTGACTGTCCTTAGCATAGGAGGCTACCTGATCTCATAATTTGTCTTGTTGGACTTTATCAGACCTCTTTGTTTCTTGGTTAGTTATATCTGAGAGCTCTTGTCTCTCAGAGAGTACCTTATTCTGACTTTGGCCATGACTTTTTTCTTTTGTTTTATAGCCTGTTAAGGTAAGGATTCCACCAGTGTGATTTGACCTGACTACATATGTTCCCAAATTTCTAACTACTGCATCAACTCTTAGGGGTGTTTTATTGATAAAGTAATTAGCTTGGGTGGATGACTTCCCAAAACGCACTACAATGCTTTTCTCTGGATTGAGTTTTAATCTATGGCTTTTACAGCAGTCATTTGTTTGCAACAGTTGGAACGCCCTCAAATGTTCCTCATCAGGAGAATCCAGGGTATGAATACCCTGTCCTACACAGATTGCCTTATGGTACTATCCCTAGATTGCCTTATGGTACTATCCCTATACAGTTAGATCTGGGCTTACTTCCAGTAGGTATGGTAGCCTCAATGCAGCCATTTACAAGTTTACACAAGGTTTCTGTAATTAATTCTATATAGGTATCTGAGTTCTTGGAGTTTGGAGAAGCCATGAATTATGACAAAGTGTCCATTAATTGGCTGTAGCTTGCTTTAGAATAGTTTCTAACTCTTATGGGGTTAGTTTTCTGAGTTGATTTTTATTTCAAGTGAAACAGCTTTGTGGTCCAACTTCACCAATGAGCATGTGACATTTGGGGTGCAATGTTCTCTCATATGGATGAATGCTAGGTCTCTCACTTTTTTAAATTTCTTCAAATATTTTGGGTTTCTAATACCATGACGTGAATGGACCCCATTCCTAAGTCAAAGTATGATTAAAGTTCATAAAATTCATATTGTTTCAATCTTTGATGTCAGCTAGAAGTGCTCTTCGCAGTGCCTGCAATGTGCTCAGTAATGACTCCTTCTGCAATTCATATGGAGTTGCATATATCGGTAACATATCTAAATACAATTGTAGATTATTTTTTATAAGACCCATTGCTCCTACTACTGTTATAACTGTCTGGGTATCTTTCTTCCACATTGGTCTTATTTGTGCCTGCAAATATTGTTATTTTATGACTTTGTGTCTCCAGGTATGCAAGACAGTGTAGTGATTTCAATGATCAATGATACTTTTGTCTTCTTTCCATGGACCACTATATCTGGTTTTCTTAAATATCTCTTTTGAACTGTTGGTAATGGGTGATCCCAGGTGATGTAGACCATCACTTTCTATTATTCTTTGTGGCTCATGTTTCCAGTGTTTTTCAGCTACTTCCATATTATAATGTTTGCACAATCCCCAATGCAACAGTCTTGCCACATTACTATGCCTTTCAGTATATAGTCTTTCTGCCATTAGTATGTCACAACCAGCAACAAGGTGTGTGACTATTTCCAATTCTGTTTTACAAAACCTACATTTGTCTGTTTCTCCCACATGTTCAATGGACTTCGAAAAACCAACGTATATGTAGTCCACTGTCTTGGGCTGCCGATATTAACTTTTCATCTTTTGGTTTGAATTCGCCTCTCCTTAACCATTCCTGCATTCAATTCTGATCAACATGAGGTTGTTCCAGGAGTTTTCTATACTTGCATCTACATTTATGCATTTTCCACATTTCTTGCCTTCTCATCTGATCCTTCACCTTATAGTCTTTCTTTTGTTTTGTTTTTTTGGCACATTCAGTTGCTGCCTGATTTTATCTGCTTTTGGTTTAATTTTCATTTCCCCTTAATGCCGATATGATTCTGATAGACTAAGCAGGGATGTCATCTTAGATTTATTCTCCTCATGTTTCAAAACTTTCACTATGTTTGGGTCTTGTGAGGTCAGCAGATATGTATGTAGTCCCATGATTGCAGATCTATACATGTAATCAATTTCAAGGAGGGCCATAGCTCCTTTGGAACAGGGAATATATAATCTTGGTATGCACTGATTTTTATAAATCATATGATGAGCATGAAGCATCCTTCTTGTTTTCCTATGTAATCTATCCAACACCTTTTGGGGCCAGTCAATAACTCCAAAACTGTAAGTTAGGACAGGTAGAGCAAATTGGTTTATAGCCTGAACTTTGTTACTAGTCGTCAATGCTGTTTTCAGAATTAATTTAAGTCTTCTAAAATACTCCTGAGTTTTATTTGCATTTGTTTATGTTTTACTGTTGCTCCTTCAACAGTTCCCAGATATTTACACACTCCCTCTTGCTCAAGTTCTTTTACATCACATTCTTGTCCCAAACTGATGTTTTCTTGGTGCTGCAGCTTTCCTGCTTTAAAGGTTGTTTTTACACATTTATCAAGACCATATGACATTCTTATATCATCTGAGAAAGTTTCTGACTACTTGTGGTTATGCTTTCAGTTCGTCATCTGATGAGCTATACAGTCTTAAATCATCGACAAAGAGAAGATGAGAGGTCTTTACACTTTGTAGCTTTCTGGGAGCCAAATTATAGCCGTGACCTAACCTGTTAAGCAAACAGCTTAATGGGTTAAGGGCAAAGAAGAAGAGGAGCAGTGACAGAGAGTCACCCTGGAATATCCCCCTTTGGATTTTTATCCCTGGAATAGTAATTTGTCCTTTATCATGGCTTAACTGCAAAGTTGTTTGCCACTGTTTCATAGTCGTTATGATGTAGTTTATCAGAGTAGGGTGTATCTTATACATTTGCAAGCACTCTTTTATCCATAATGTGGGATAATGTGAAATGATTTTTTGTAGTCTATCCATGCATTACTTTTACTTTTACAGTTCTCCACTATGACCTTATTTAACAACAAATGATCCTTTGTTCCACATGACTTTCTTTTAATACCCTTTTGCTCTATTGCCACAATTGACCTTTCTTTTAAATGACTATAAACTCTGTTGGTATCAATTCCAGTGTATAGTTTATATGTCATCTGAAGGCAAGTTACTGGTCTATAGTTTTTAGGGTAGCTTGCAGGTTGACTCTTAAGTAGGAGCACTGTTTTTCCTGTCTGTTCAGGATACGCATTTAAATCGTTCTTAGTCATAGTTAAATCTTCATGCAAAGATTTTAATACTTTTAGCCAGAAGTTAGGTACTGCAGCTGGGCCTGGATTTCCAATTAGAGGCTTTTCTTAACTTTGTTTCAATCTGTATGGGTGTTATTTCATCCCATTTCATAACCTGTACATTTGAACTTTTATTCTTTCTTTTACTTCTTCTATCCATTTAGCATTTTAGTTATGTTCCACAGGATCTTCATAAATATTTCTCCAAAATGTATCTACTTCTCCTTTTGTGATGGTCCTTCAATTCATTTTACCTTGTTTCCCAATTCTCTATAAAACTTTTTTGGGTCATCAATACATTGCTTATTTTGTAGTTTTCTTTTATATTTATCTGTGTATCTTCTAAATTTTGCTGCCTGTGCTGATATTTTTAGTTTATTATTTGTGATAGGGTATGATAAATCCTGATTCGTTATAATACTGCACATTGCTTTTATCATGTCTATTTTCTGAGTATTTTTGTTGATCTGTTCCCTCTTCTAAACTCTTCTAACAGTGACACTTCTTGTCTTAATTACTTCATAGTTTTCTCTATTCGATCTTCCACGATGGCATTTGATTTCTCCCCGTCCTTTCCCTTACTACCTTGTGTTCTTTTGGGATCACTTTATCTGTTATTAATTTGGCTGCACAATACTGTATCCTATTTACTTCTGTTATGTCACATGAAGCTCTATGGACCAATATGTTTGATCATCTGGTTGGAGAGTGAATTATCTTGTCCAGGGAGTTTGTCTTGATTAATTCCAGGAAACTTTATGCCTGTAAGTTAGAAGAAGTGTACATTTCTCAGTTTATACAGGGGTGGTTAAGTCTCCCATGAATAGGGTATCTGGTTGGAGGGTGAATGCCCCTAGTAAGTCTAGGTGAGAGTTGTGAGCTTTGTAGGCCATAGAGGGTGACCTGTAGCTGGCCAGAACATGGTGAGGAACCTTGTCTATACAGACATGGATGTGGATAAATTTCAGGGCATCATCCTGTTTAACTAACCTAGAGTTGCATTTGCTGCTATTGTACATCGAGACACCCCCACCTTTATTCCTGTCTGTGCTGCTGTTGGTATAAACGTATGGAAGGCACTGCTGCTTTCACTGCTGAAGTACTTTCTGTGGCTTTAAACCAAGTCTTGCTAACAGCCCAGATGAATGCATTTCCCAGAGTGAGGAGAGCTTGTAGGGTGTGGGGTTTCTTGTTTAGGCTCCTAGCATTGAGCAGTAACACCTTAAGGTTATTTTGACTTTTTTTTTTTTTGCTATGTTGGTGGTTTGACCTTGCCTAAAAAATGCTCTAAGGGGATGGATAAGTTTTTAGCCAATATTCAAAAGTCCAGGGGGGACAGATGCAAACTATCCTTGGCAAAGCTGATACATATTGGATTTTCACCAGAAACTAAGCCAATTATTAAAATCAGTCATTTGCTGTTCATACTATGGCAACATCCCTAGTGAAGGTAGAATATTGCTCAGTGCAAGGCACATCCTGTCTATGACAGCTATTCAGTGAGATCCATAATGTCTCTTTTCATATAGTCCACTGAGGTACACCTCAGGTCATTTACACCCACATAGACTATGACAGAATCATATTGGTACCTGTGGTGAAGTGACTTGACTGCTTCCTTAATATAGATCCTAGCTCGATACAGGCAACTAACTGTTATCTTCCCCTTGTCCAGCCTGGTGAGAGGAGAATCCCTTGTTTACAATATAGACTACACTGTTTATGTCGAACTTTTGTTTCACATAAACAGTGGCCAAAAAGTAAATATTTCAACTTATTACACACAAATGTACACTAGTCCAGTAAAACCAGACTATTTAAACTGAGCAAACAAGAACAGGATAAGTTGCGTTCATTCATAGCCAGACCCCCAACTTCACTCATCAGCTATAGCCACTTTGCAGACTGTGGTAAAAAAATTATGGTCATGTAATATGGTTCTACTTTATTTAGCTATTTGATGGTCATGTAATTTAGTTCAACTTTGTTTAATATTAACAGCAATATCCACAGTAAAGTATTCTTTACCAGCTTGATAGACTTAGATCACATTAGTCCTACAAATGCCAGTCCACAATAACTAAGCAAACAACAGCTGAACAGTCGGTCATGTTTCACTTACAAACTGCTGCCACACCCAGGCCAGCAATTATAGCTACTTTCCCTGTAATTTTACTGCCTTTAAAGTAATGTGACCATTTTCTAAAGTCCTCTTGGGTTCAAGAGGAGTACAGTCAGACTCAGGTCATCAGTACACATAAGATGTGTTGATTATTGTGTTGCAAGTATGCTTAATTCTCTTAATTCTGTTATTCAGGCCATGGCCTGCACTTATCTCATCCTTCTGGGGTCAGAAGAAGCACACTCAGACTCATGTCATCAAAGAGGGTTGCTGGTATTGCTTAATTAAATACAATGATCAAAAACTGTCATGTTGCAGCTAAACTTTCTCATCTCTCTGCCTCCTTGACTCTCAGTCGCCTTGCAATCTAAATTGGTTAACAAAATGTACAACCAACCAAAAGTAAGCAGTACTTTAGTTATTCTAAACTCTTAACTGCAAAATTTTGGTTGAGACTTGCTATCTTACACACACACACCAGACACACATGCACAGACAGACACACATTTCTCACTTTCCCTAGTTCTCTCTCTCTCTCTCTCTCTCTCTCTCTCTCTCTCTCATCTGTCCTACAGCTGAACTATCTTTCTATCTGCTTTTATTAATAGGTTGACCTTCATTAAATTATCATTAAAGACAGAAACAAACATCCAGTAATATAAAAGAAAACAAACCACATTACCGTGTTTCCAGTTACATATATTATACATCACATTGTTCTTTTTTATATCTCTCCTCACTCCAACATAAAGCACAAAATGTCTGCCTTCCCTTAAACCTCACTCCTCTTCCTCTAGAACATTATTTTGCATGTATTGTTCCCAACATTTCCATTTATTTCTATTTAATTTGCTCATTCCCATTTCTAAAGATCCACTTCCATATATTTTATCTCAATTACGATAATTAATACTTCAAGTACAGCTGGCTTACACTTTGATTTCAAATTCTACTAAATGCCTTTTTTTGGAAGCCACCACAATTACACTTAAGTTCTTACTATGTCTAGGCAATTCAGATCATGCATTCATTCCACCTTAAAAGAATGATTTCCTAAGTTACACCCATTTGTTCACCAAATGTTTATAACAAACACACTCTGTAGGGAATTTTTAAAAACTGCACACTCATTATACTCCAAAAACATACGTTATCAGTTACCTCTTTCTTTTCCATCATACCTCCAACATTTGCCATCTAGCAGAGGAAAACATCTTTGAAGCCTGCTATGGATATAAGAATAACTATGCAAACACTTCCAAGCAAAAATCCTAAATTTTCTAGACTTTGTTGCATACTTGTGAGCCATACATGTCCTCCTGTTGTTTTCCTTATCCAATCTCTCTTCCATGTCTTTTCTAACCTCCCCTGATTGATTCCTATAGTCATCATACAATATTTTATATGACCATTAATTAACCTTTTTAACAGAAGCTTCTGTTCTAGATTCAGCTAAATACGCTACCAGTGCGGGTCTTTCACTTAGGATCCCCCTATCTCTTTCTCTTTGCTTATACACTGACATTAGTCCCTGATAGGAGGAATAAACTCTATCCTGCAGTCCAAATGTCTTCTTGGCCTCTTCCCATTCTATTACCTTTCTCTCCTCTAATTATTTGCTCCCAATACCTTTGCTCCTTTGCCAGTTTTCTCCAATAAAATCCAGCCCCCTCTTGCCTATTGTCTGTATCCGTAATTGCAGTCATTCCAATTGGCAAAATCTCCTTTCTCCATTCCCATGTTGGCTTAGTTCTTAAAATACTTTTTGTTACTTTATGAATATAACATTCTGTATGATTATTGCTATTCTCCTTAAATGTCTGCATCCAAAATCCCAGTCTCTCTATTACCCAAACTGCAGTCATTCCTATCAGCAAAATCTCCTTTCTCCATTCTCATGTTGGCTTAGTTCTTAAACTACTTTCTTCTTCTTTATGAATATAATATTGTGTATGGCTGTTATTCTCTTTAAGGTTCTGCAAGCAAAATCCCACCATCTCTGTATTTCTTGGACTTCCTCAGTTTCATCATTAACCCTTTCCACTTTGAATTATAACTTACTGTTTGTGTTATGTATATGAGCCTTAACTGTGTAGCTCTCATGTAGCCATTCAAATTAAATCAGGTAATCCTAAACCACTGTTCTCTGTTGGAAGAATCAACTTATTCCACTTAACCCTTGCCTTCTCCCCCTCTCAGATAAATTCATTCATTTCTAGTTGATAAAAATATGCCTGATCTGTATATAAAACTAAAGGGACTAAAATCATTTTCACTGATTGTATGCACCTATCCATATCCAGAAACAAGAGCTATCAGTTACTCAGTTTTTGCATTATTTACTGTTGTGCCTCTTCTCGCATACCCTTAGCTGTCATAAAAGAATCCTTTTTAAGCCATACTCTTAAATACTTTATTTTATTGTGTTCCGTTATATATAAATGGGTATTGCTGGTCAAATCTATTTATGGGTACATGATTTACAGCTATAGCCTTATAGTCTATAGCTATAGCCTTCATTTTATCTTCAATAATTGTACATCACAAAAAGACTTGAAACTGTCAAAATGTTCTACAACACTGAAATGTCCTTTTCTGCATTTATCAGATACAAAATAATATCATCTGCAAATAATACCAACATTTCTCGATTACCATACCAATTATATGCTTGAATTTCTGAGTCTATTACTTCACTTGCCAATGGCTATAAATATAAAGCAAATAACAAAGAGAAAAGTGCGCATGCTTGCCTGGTTCCTCTGTTCGGACACAAATCATCAGAAAGGAACCCTCCCACTTTAAATCTTGCCTCAGATACCTCATACTGCCACCTAATTAACCTTACTACTGTATCAGGGAATGCAAATATTTCCATTGCCCTACTCATGGAATCCCAACTTACTCTGTGCATCAAGACCTACAAAGAACAGAGGTATTTTTTTTAACTGCTGGTTTCTTCTGGATCATCATTGTTCTGTTAATGTTGTCAAATGTTTGCCAGTGGTGCCTGTTACGGTGCCAGGGTGTTTTCTTGACAGTATGAAGCACTGCCTTATTGACCTGATCCACAATCTGTTCAACCTCAGCCTCTCATTTGTCATTGTGTCTGAGGCTTGGAGAACTACAGTGATCATTCCCACTACACAAGGGAGGCTCCTTCACTGATCCTGGTAACTACAGACCCACAAACCTTATTTGTTAGATAAGACAACACAGCTTTATGGATTTCATAAACATGAATGTTGGAAGCCTAAAATCCGTCAACCCAAGTCAGTTTGGGTTCATAAAAAGTAGATTCTGTCTGCTAAACTTGGTCAAATTATTTGAAAAAGTTACTGATGCCTTGGATAATAACAAGTTAGTATACACAACTTTCCTCGACCAGGCAAAAGCTTTTGACTCCATTGTAGATACATTAATATACATGTAAACCATTATGTTACCTGAAGGACAGCAAACTGGCTAGAACACAGACAGAATACAGCAAATTAATACTGGGGGACACTTCCTTCAAAATGATCTTTGTCAGTGAGGTCCTCCAAGGCTCAGTACTGGAGCCACTCCTTGTTTGGTATTTATTTCTGTGTCAACAATGATGAAATTCAATGCCTTCGGTTGACTAAGTTTCCCAATACCTGCAAACCTGGTGCCATGATCAACTCCTCTTCAGACTCCCAAATTCTACAAGGACTAACAACTACAAATGGTCTCAAGTCAAATGCTAAATTGACAAGCAAAAAAAGATTAGCTCCTACCACAGAAATGGTACCCTTCTCAAAATCAACTTAGCTGTCAGAGACCAGGGAAAAGTTGTGGACAATGAGCATGCCTATGACCACCATGTACCTATAGTTGTCAGGAAATCCTTCCATTTATCCCAGATGATTACTAAGGGTATTTCCTTCAGGTCTTATGATGTTATCATACCTCTCGACTCCTCCCTTATTTGGCTCATAGCTGAATACAGTGCTCCCTCCGGCTTGAAGCTGTCCACACATATAATCTGAATTGAAAGACCCCAAAGTCTCATCACAAAGAAAATCAAGCACCTGAGTTCTGTTACCTATGAGGAATACTTCAGAGCACTCTCTCTCTCTCTCTCTCTCTCTCTCTCTCTCTCTCCCCTGCTTCCCCTGTCTTGCAGAGACTCCTCAGGAGCACCTCTAACTGTAATAGTCCCAAAGTACTTGGTGATAAGATGACACTAGGTATTAATAAATTATAGTTCTTGTATTTGGAATGTTTAGAAATAGTTATGAATTTTCAATTGTCATGTACTATGACTATAATATTTTATTAATATTCATGAGTTTTTTTTTATCATGTGATTTTTTGAGGGTTTCTGACTGGGTAAAGTTTTGTATATACCAATAAAAAATTGTATCAACAGAATGTACCCCAGCCGAGAATTGAACCGGAAAACCTCTTGCTGTGAGGTGGCAACGCTAACCACTGCACCTTTGCAGCTGCCCTACAGAAAGGTTTTGAACTGCTTATCACAAATGATAAAAACGTCTCCACATAAAACCTTTCTCTGTCTTTCAGTACTATTAGCAATAACTGATGCATCCTTTGACAAGAGTGCCACCAGTTTGGTTTGTCCATTAGTCAGGACATCTAGGAATTATCAATATATTTTAGTAATTTGTGATTATGCTACCCATGTCCCACTGTGCAAAGCCTTTGCTAAACCACAGAGCTGGTGCTTGTGTTCAGCAAAGTGGGACTCCCCAAAGCAATTGTAATATATCATGGGACTGGCTTCATGTTTAAAGTCATGAGGGAACTCTGCCAGTTTTTACAAATTAGACGAGCCAGTTTCATTTAATCTGAGGGGAACCAATGTGCAAACATAGTTCTGGAAACTAGTTAGGATAGAAAATGAAAACTAGTGAGCTAAGTAACATGAAAGAAAATGAGACCTGCTCTGGATTCTGTTATGCTGAAGTTTTGTATGAAAAGAGACTGCTACAAAAAGGGTGTGAACTGCTTGCCCTCTGGCAAAGTTACACTTCAGTTCTCAAAAAGGTTGTTAAAAAGAGAGAGCACAGTTTTATATTGATCTGGTGCTGAACTCTTTTGGCAGCCTAAGAAAGAAAGACTCTGGCTTTGGGCATACAGAATAAAGAACTTTTTTTTAATTTGCATTTTTGTATTTGTTTCTGGAAAATACTACTGACGCCCATCAAGGATTAATCAAAGCAATTTTAGTTTTCTGTTTAATGGTGAGATGAATCAGTTTTTATATTTTTTGTTAAACATTATTGTAAACCCAGGGATGAAAATATTAAACTGCATTCTTTCTAGTAGTTCTTGGATGCAGTCTTTGTACTATCTACAATCAACTGCGTTTTGGAAAAAATGAACACTGACTACAGTAACTGTGTCACACTACTATGATCTGAGAAGTGCTGCGTGATGTTACAAATATTATTCAGAACTACTGCTAAGTAATATACTTTTATAAATATATTGAATATAATCTACATAAAGGTGATCTACAGGTTATTAATGGGAAGCTGACAAATGGATGAAGAATTCTGCCTCTAATAATATGGTCTGGCAGGCAAAGTTATTGCTGTGTAAATAAAGTAAACAAGCATATTATGCCATGGACAGGTTCTTTACAAAGTATTTTAATTTGAGCACTTTTACCCACAAGAAAAAGGATTTCTTAAAAAAAAAAAAAAAAAAAAACTTTCGTCTGTACACAACCTTTGTCTTGACATCAATCATGCCTTAAACGTTTAGTCTTTGATTTGATCGTTTTTTAGTTTTGGATTATCCATTGGTTTATTATTTTATTAATTTTGCCTGTTACCAATGGTCAGGTAATCACTTGCCGTGCTTTTGTTTTATGGCTACAAATACTTTATTTACAGACACCTTTATTGCATTGCAGCAAAGTATGATATTTCTGAATCCAAAAGGAAAGATAAAATCAACTTAACATTTTAGAATTCTAAAATCATTACCATTATAAAGATGACATCTTTGCAATAACTTAGCTGTTTTAAGTATTACTGTAGCACTTATAGACAGGGACACTGATCTTCCAATTTTCTTACAAAATACAGCTCCAGAATTTGGACAAAGGACTAGAAAAGACAATATATCATGAAAGTTGGCATGTTATACCAGTGCATTCATCAAATTTCTATTATTTTATTATATTTACTCCTTGTAAAGCTGTCAGTTGAATGTTCTGTACTTAATTTATATATATATATATATATATATATATATATATATATATATATATATATATATATATATATATCTATGGATCTACTTTTCTTTGTCAAAATTTCATTATTTCGAAAAAGAAAAGTAAAGGACCACTTACGCGAAAGTGCACTTAAACGAAAGTGCACTTTTACGAATATCGGTCCAACGAACTGATAAAAAACACAAAAAAACAGTGTTTACCTCCGCTACTTAAATATATTAACTCCGAGATCGCACCACAGTGCGTCCACAGGTAAATTCCCTTTTCCCCACTGTAGTATGCTTCGGAGCCGCAGTGTTTCTTAGTGGTTCATTGTACTGTATGTGTGTGTGTGTGTGTGTGTGTGTGTGTGTGTGTGTGTGTGTGTGTGGCACTCAAATTAAAACAGTATCACAAATCACAGTAATGATAAGATATTTAAGATAATACCTTTATAACTTACAGATATAATTCCCAAAATTTCAGCTCAGGAAAGTGGATTTTTATCAACTGTAAATTAGCAACTCTGTGGCGTTTTTATGACTTGTGGAATATAAAATTTTTTGAAGCATATTTCAAAAATTATTTTGTCAGAAACCTTTCAAGACTTAGCAGGCATTTCCATTAAAATCTAAAGGTATCAAGGACTCTCTTTCATGAGAGAAATCAGTTTTTGTTACTAAGGAAAGGGTAAATGCTTTTTGAGTGTATATTACAATCTGTGTACAAAGGTAGTGTTAAAGACAATGGGTGTATAGTGGGGCTAGTTTGGGGGCACTGCCTGTTCATAAAACAGTGTAATTTCGCAGAACTGTCTTTCCTGACAGCACTGTAATTAGGTTCCTGTCCACTACAGATCTTTAGTGGAATGAGTTCATCTAATACATGATTTCTAATTCTAAACACTCCCCATCAGAAGAAATGAGCAAGCAGAAGTCTCATAATTCCTGGGAAGACTTCATGGTGCTTCAGAAAGAAAGGCATCTTTTTCCAGCTGCTCCATGGTTGTATGTTACAGGCTGGCAATAAAAAGTCATTCTTTCATTCACACAAGTCAATGACTTAATGTTTAAAATGTTAGTACTCCTTTAGCACTTATAGAAAGGTTACATAATTTGGAAAAAGTAAATTGTAAGAGTTAATATCAGCATCTAGAATATTTGAAATGTAAGGATATGCCAGGAGATCAAATGGTACCAGGAACTATGCAAGCCCTTGGTGCTGATAAAGTTGTGGAATACACTGCCTTTACTGCAGCCATGGAGAGTTCATTAGAGAATGTATTGTTTGAACTTTGAAAAACCAATGGTACTCTCTTGAATTAGATGACTAAGGAGACATAAAGAACTGGAGGAAGATATAGTGGTGTTGGATACCATATTTTCAGTGCAGGGGAAAAGTAAGGTGAAGAAAGAACAGTTTTAACTCCCAAATGAAGTTTGCATATACACTTAAAAACTTGTCAAACAAGAGAACTTACATGTGATTGGTACACTGGAGAGATTAGAAGATTTGGACTATAACTCTCACATACTTTATGAGATTTTGGATGGGAATCCTAAAATATATTAATGTTGTTTATATTTTGGTACACCATGAAACAGGTCTTGTCCCAACTTTCTCAATTAGGCAACGTCTACAACATAGGAGAGGAAATTATTTTTTTTCAACAATGATTCTTCTCTTCAGGCAACTCAACAGTTTACTTGATTTTTACAGGTTATGCATGGTTAGCCTTCGGTCTTAGGTCTAGAATAGTTATTCAAAAAGATTAGCACATGTTGAGATTTTAATGAATTCCGAGCTTTAGGACCAAATTACCTGAATTAGGTTGCTACTTAAATATGCAGTAAATATGGAGATAAGTAGTGATAATTTTAAATATGATGATTTGTGGCAGTTTTTATATTACATGGGCACTCTACTTTTGGTTTGTCAATAGTAAGTACTTGAAAGTGAAATGATTGATAGGACCCTCAAATGTACATACAGGGACTTTCAAAAATAGACGCAGCGATACTTAAACGGATGACTTTTTAAATTCTATTGAAATGAGTAAGTTCATTTATCTTCAGTAAAAGGATACTGAAATATTGGGATTATAGAGGACTGGGGAGAGGTGTCAGGATTCCAGGTGAAAAGAGTATTTTTTTTTAATTTAACAGAAAAAAAGCACTATGCTTTATAATTAGCCATGACAGTTTGCAGAGTTAAGGTCAATTTGCAGGATAAAAATGAAGGTGCAAAATATTGTGTTTAGAGGGTTACACTGTATATTATTCATATATAACTTGAGTATAAATCTTAAGTTAAGCAAAGGTATTTATGCTTCTGTGACAGTACTGAAGTATTTAAAAATTTCTTTTTGAAAGCTGATTTATGAAATAATAAAGAGGAATGATCAGTAAGTGATTGTGAGTGCATGATGGACACTCAGCATTTTCAGATCTGGTGGAGCTGACTGTGACAGGACTTTAAAGTACTGTTAGGTTATATTTAAACTGCTTCATGTTATGGCTTAGAAGGTTATCTGATTTCAAAGGAGCAATTTATGTCTTTTGTGAACTCATTAACTAGATTATTATTAACACACAGAAAGACATGATTATAATGTAATGGTACTGCACCGACATTACACAGGAAGAAGACCGTGAATTACTGTATTATTGGATGGATTATAGTGATTTTTCTGCTCTGTCTGATTATGCTTTTATTAGCAAGGGAAATACACTGTTATTAAAGATGTTTGTTAAATGACAACAAACAGTAATAATGTGTTTGACATATGACAGAGCACCAATTGTAGTTTGTTTTTCAGCAGTGATGAGCATTTTATATTCATTTATATGTCTGGAATTCATGAGTGCATGATTATGCAAATTATATTTAAATAAAGCATAAACAGGCCGAGGGCATGACACTGTGCCAGCAAGACAGTAAAGAGACTGCATTATGTGGACATATCAGTAATTTGTAAGAAAAAGGTTAAGAAAAGCAGGGTGCTTCTATGGAATATGAAGTCAGGCAGATGGCAGTCATTGCCTTTCTATGGACAGAGTTAATGAATTATCTCAAAGTTTGGAGTGCTTTAATCTTCTCTGAATACTCACCCCTGCAGTAAACTTATCAAAGATTTTTCCTTATTTCTTGTCTAACGATGTGGAGAGAAACAACAATTTTGATCTACCTGCTTTTCAACTAGTCCTGTATGCTATCTACTCTTGTACAGAATAGTGACAGTAAATCATTACATAATTCATTACTTTCTAAGAAATGGTACGTGAGATAAAATAATTCTCACTAACTTGAAAGCTTATCAGTCTGCTGGTTTAAATAAACCTTGTGTTTTACTAATAGTTTGGAGTTTCTGGTTACTCTCATGTTATTTTATAAAAAAATATCAAAGGCTACCTAGAAACATTCTATTATGAGAAAGAAATCTTGTAATTGCTTCTCTAACACACATGTACACAGTTAAACACTTATTCTGCACTTTGAAATATTATAGAAAAAAAGGAACTTGATAAATGACAAGAAAAATGAATTATGTACCAAATTTTAAATGCATTACAACAAAAGCACTCAAGGCCCTGTACAACAGCAAATAATTACACTGTGTTAAAATAAAAATAACTGAAGCAATGAATATAAAGGTACACATTACAACTTACAAGAACATGACTAAAAAGTCAATTGAGCTAGAGTAGAGACTACCACTCATTTTGCATTATGATTGACTTTTTCCTGAAAAGCATGTCATACAGTATATGTGCATATGGATATGGGTACTCCTTTGACATCACAGCTGATTTTTTTCCACAACAGAATGTCACAATGTGACATTGTATGACTACGGCAGATCTGTGTATAGACAATTTACTTCCCGTTTGTACACTACATTTTTCTATTAGTACTGTTTAATGTGTTCCTTTCTGATGGAGCTTTTCTCCTTAAGGCTCTGCTGTAAGTGAGCAATGCCCAGCCAAGGTTATACCCATACTGAAATATAATAAAGAAAGAGAGAATGAAAGATGTGTGTAAGTGCTTGCATTTCTGACAACAATGTAAAAAGTGTTTACACTGGTAGAGTGTTCTCTGGTGGCTGAATGCAGCTGCAAGATGTCATTAGCTGTTGGTGGAAAAAGCCTCAAAGACAACTTGAGATGACATTGAGAAAAATATTATTTTCAGGAAGGAAAGAGCATTGATGTAATAAAAGGGAGCATGTCCATACTGTAAGCCAGAATCTCTAACCCACAGTTTACTGATCAGCATGAAGTTCAATTCCCTTGGGATGATGCTTCTTTTAGGACACGTCCTCCTCTGTAGAACATCAATGATGAAATCTTCCTGACTGAAAAGCATGTGATCCACATTTAACTTACAGGCCGAGATAATGCTGCAAAAGGCCTTGGAAAGATGACCACCCACTTTATATACTATAAGCTTACCTTCAGATTCTCAACGGAGTGAGTGACATTGAACTTGTCCATGGTGTTGACAATGATGGCTGGAGTGGTGAGGAAAAACAACAGGATAAAAAGGCAGATATTCAGGGCTATAAAACGGAGCCACCAAACTGTCCCATGGATGGATAAATTCTCCCTAAAAGAGAGTTAGGAGGCTATAAATTTTTCTCATCCACTTAATTTTCTACATTGTCATCTTTACTTTTTCATGAAGCTTTACAACAGATAACACAACTGTAGTAGAAGAGAGGTTTCCAGACTTTTAAATGAGCCTACTCTACACTAGAATTATACATTTGCAGATTTCAGGAACAATATAGCAAATAAAATACACAAGTTAAAAAATGCAGACATATGTACATTACATAATGGTGACAATAGAAGAATATAAGCCCCTGTCATCTCCTCTTTTAGCACAAAAAAATAAAAGAAAATGACAGCAGCACCCATCGCAGTGAATGGATGCGCGAGTAGAGTCCCATCGCAGTGAATGGATGCGCGAGTAGAGTCCCATCGCAGTGAATGGATGCGCGAGTAGAGTCCCATCGCAGTGAATGGATGCGTGAGTAGAGTCCCATCGCAGTGAATGGATGCGTGAGTAGAGTCCCATCGCAATAAATGGATGCGTGAGTAGAGTTCTGACTGCAGCAGCAACAGCACAGATGATGCAGGCATTAACATGACTCAGCACGCAAAATGGTCCCAGGCTACCAATCCCCACTCACAGCTGCCATGATGTACTACTAAGGCAGAGCACCCTACTTCTGACAAACTGAAAGACACTAAATATATTAAAAGCAAGGGGATGGAGGGAGGGAAGGATACTGTCTGCAGCCAGCGGCTCTACTCAGAGATCTAGCACTATTACATGTACCCATAATTTTGAATATGACATCCTATACTACTGGCTGCAGAATGAAATAGAAAAGAGTCCTCAGCTCTGATTATCTGGGTGCTTCCGTATTCCTATGTAGGGAATATTCCTCTGATCACCCCAGCTCCAAAGGAAGACTGCAACTTAGAGTCACTTACATAATATAATACTACTCAAAGTTGTACAGGGATAGCCAGATATCACATACGCAAATGTCTTCAGAGAAGGCATTATGGAAGAGTGTCATGGATATAAAGTCACTTTCAGCAGAAGGTGCTACAGGATAGCTTGACACAGTTTTCACCATACTTGGCATAACAGTAGCCAAAGCAATTTAAAAGTCACTGGGAGAGGCTTTGTTTCATAACAGCATTTTCTAACTTCTCATCCCTTGATGAAGAAAATAAAATGTTGACCATAGTTTTAGGGGGTATGTAGGCTCTGCCCAGTGGCTCTCACTTCTTGTAACCAGCTGACCCATTTGCTTATCCATTGAGACAAGAGTCTTCTGATGAAGGTGGAGTCAGGTGTTAACGAAAGTACAGTTGTGTACACTTGCCATAAATGTAGATGTTTGAGTGTATTCACTGTTGCAGTCATCACATTTGGGTTATTCCTGCCAGGGTAACCCTCGGCTGGCCCATATACCAAAGACTTAATATTTCTGCATTGGTTGCTGTTGCTTGAGGACTGACGTCAGGTCGTCAGAAGTATAAAGTAAGGCAGCCAACGCCATTACATCAGTTTTTCTTGCCCTAACCTGTCAAGAGCCCCCAAAGTAGGAGGCCAAGTTCTGGTGGAAGTACCCCACCAATGAAAAATAAATACTAATATGTCCCTTGCAAGGAAAGGAGAACAACATGGAAGAAAGGTAATAAAATGAGAAAGAGAATAAAGGGGGATGGAGGGAAACCAGGACTGCAACGGTGAATACATTCAAACATCTACATTTATGGTAAGTGTACACAACCGTACTATGTTCTTCGTGTTTCACTGTTGCAGTCATCACATTTGGGAAGATTCCCAAAGCTGAGGAAATGGGTGGAGGCAGTCAAGGAAACTAGGGGCTGGCTAGGATGCCCTGCAAGACTGCAATGGCAAACCCTGTCCTGGATTTGGAGAAGACAGGTAGGTGGTAATGCTTGGTAAAAGTGGGAACAGATGTTCAGGTGGCAGCCTCCAGGATGTCCCTGGTGGGGACTCCTCGGAGGAAAGCTGCAGAGGTTGAGGCTGCTCTGGTGGAGTATGTCCTGACCCCCTTGGGGGGAGGCTTTCCATGCTGTTTGTAGCAGAAATGGATGCAGTGTGCTATCCATTTGGAAATGGTTTGCTTGGAGATGGCTTTGCCTTCTGCCCCTGTAGCAAAGCTAACCAGCAATCGATCAGACATTTTGAAGGATTTAGTCATGTCCAGATAGAATCTGAGCTGTCTGTGCACATCTAGAACGTAAAGAATCCTTTCCCCCTTGTTCTAGGGATTAGGAAGAAAGGTGGGCAAATAAATGGATTGGTTGCGAGCCACACTGGACACCACCTTGGGCATGAAGGATGGGTTGAGGGATACCCTGTCTTTATGGAAGATGATGAAGGGTTCCACAGCCATGAGTGCTTGCAGCTCAGAGACTCTTCTGGCTGAAGTGATGGGCAGAAGGAATGCTGTCTTCCAGGAGAGAAATTTCAGCTCTGCAGAAGAAGCTGGTTCGAAAGGGAGCAGGGTGAGCTTTTCCAAGACGAAGTTAAGGTCCCAAGCCGGTGTCAGTGCCCTTCTGGGGGGCCTCAAGTTGCTAGCCTCTCTGAGGAATTGCTTGATCAAAGGGTATGAGAAAAGGGGCTGCTCAGTGGGAAAATGAGCAGAAATAGCAGAGGCATGAATTTTTACAGAGTTGAAAGAGAGACCACTGTGTAGTAGGTCAGCTAAGTAATCCAGGATGAAAGGGATGAAGGGCTGTGCTGTATTGGCTCCCTTAGCCTGGATCCAGGTGCAGAACCTTTTCCATTTATCTGCATAAGACTTTCTGGTGCTAGGACGTCTGGCCTCATGGATAACATCCAGAATCTGTTTACTGAGGATGTGAGATTGTTTCAGGGTTAGGGAATAAGCCAAGTTGCCAAACTGAGTGTCTGCAATTGGGGATGCATGAATTCCCCTTCCTCTGGGTCAGGAGGTTTGGAATCTGAGGAAGATGCCATGGAGGCAGCAGGGACAGGCTGCGCAGCAAGGGGTACCAGTGTTGTTGGGGCCAGTCTGGAACTATAAGAATGGTCCTTGTTATTTTCTCCCTTATTTTGAGCAGTACCCTGGGGTTGAGAGGTAGTGGAGGAAAGGCATAGACCGAAAGATTGACCCAGGGGAAGGACAGGGCAACCACTTTCCAAGCCATGCAGTGATGCTCCCTGGTGCAGAATTTGCTGAACTGATGGTTGGTGTGGAAAGCAAAGTCTGAGTTATTAGGGTGAAGGTACTTCTGTTGAGTTGCCACTCCTGTGGGTCCAGAAGGTTTCTGCTTAATTGGTCTGCCAGAGAGTTGAGAGAGCCTGGTAGGAATTGTGCTAACAGGTGTAGTTACATGGAAGAGGCCGTGAGCCAAAGGGTCATGGCCAGCCTGCATACCACATGACAGTGGAGAACCCCTGGAGAGAGAAGGGGTTTGAAAGCTATCAAAGCATGTTGCACAGCCATCATCTCTTTTTGACTGATGTGCAGAGGGATTTGCTGTGGGCTCCATTGGCCCTGCATGCACCTGCCATCCAGGTGTGCACCCCAAGCGTAGTCTGATGCATCTGTGGTGAGGGTCTGGGTGGTGGGGGGTGGGAAGAAGGGCAGTCCCTTGTTGTGGGAGCATGCTGTTGCATACAAAAAGAAATTCCTTTCTGAGGCAAGTAATTATAGGTATAAGAGTTTCCAGGTCTTGAGACTGTTGACACCAAAGGCTCTTTAGGTACCATTGAAGTTTCCTCATATGCAGTCTGACATATGGAATGAGTAGTATGCAAGATGCCATGAACCCCAGAGCTTGCAGGATCTTCCTTGCAGATAGCTGGGGCTTGGTGGCTAGTTGAGAGAAGTAGGTTGTCATGAAAATTTGTTTCTCTGGTGTAAGGTATGCCATCTGGGATACTGTGTCCAGACTTGCTCCCAGGAAGATTATCCTTTGGGTGGGCACCTGTTTGGATTTATTTTCATTGATTGTGTACCCTAGGGAGGTTAGTAGTGTCTTTACAAAGGCCAGGTGCTTGGGCAGCTCTTCCTGGCTGTCTGCCTGAATAAGGCAGTCATCTAAGTATGGGTAAATTTGAAAATGTTTTTGTCTACAAAAGGCAATAGCCGGAGTCACACATTTTGTGAAAACTCTGGGAGAAGTAGATAAGCCAAAAGGAAGTGCAGAGAACTGAAAGTGTTGAGATCCTGCCCTGAAGCGGAGATATTTCCTGTATACTTCCCTGACAGGAACATGGAGGTAGCCTCTTTTAGATCCAGGGTGGCTAGCCAAGCATCCTTGGACAGCATGGGTAGCAGCTGCTGAAGGGTGAGCATTTTGAATTTTGGGATCACCAGGAAGGTGTTTAGAATGGATAGATCCCGGATGGGGCACCAGGTGCCCACTTTTCTGGGCACCAAAAAAAGTCTGGAGTAGAAGCCTTGGCCTATCTGTTCTGCAGGAATGTGCTCTTCAGCCATCATAGAGAGCAGGGAAAGGATTTGCTTTTGAGCCTCTGCCCACTGATTTGGTGGTAGATCTGGGAACCCTTTTGGGTTTGGAAGAGTGTGGAAGGAAAATTTGTATCCCTGAGACATAATGTTCAGAACCCATTGGTCCTTGGTAATGGTGGCCCAGGTGCTTGAGTGAAAGGAGAGTTTTCCTCCTAGGGGTAAGTGAAGGTGGGCAGAGAGGGGAGTGGAGGAGGTGAGTTATATTGAGTTCTTACCATAAGGGGGTGGCTTAGAACTCCCTGGTTTTGAAGTGGAGGTAGTCCACTGCTTAGATCTCTGCATTCCCTGGGGCTGCTATCTGGAGGGGGGGGGTCTCTTTCCACGAGGCCTACGCTAGGTCGGTTTACTCGGAGCAGGAAAGGACCAGTGCTTGGAGGGACAATGCCTGCTGAACCTAGGAGGGTGGACCTGTAAGAAATCCTTAACTGTTTGCATAGATTTGGCTTTTTCTTCCATCTTTTTTAAGCCCTCTTCTGCCTTAGTGCCAAATAAGTTATCTTTGTGCAAGGGGCATCCAACAATTTAGATTTGACATGGTCTGGCAGGGGTTGTTCCTTAAGCCATGCATGTCTTCTAATGACAGATCCAGTGACTGCTGCCCTGCAAGAAGCTTCTAGGGTGCCAAAACCACAGTGCAAAATGTGTTTAGTTACTTGACTTGCAGAATGCATTAAGTCTTGTAAAGCTTTAGATTCTGCCCAAGCAGGAAAGTATGACATTTTTGTTTAAGGAGTTCCAAGGTATGTTGCTGAAATTTCAGCATATGGAATCGACAATTTAGTGCCCTGATAGCAAGAATAGCTGAGGTGTATACTTTTTTACCGCATCTGTCCAATGCTCGGGAATCCCTGCCTGAGGGGGTGGGATTCTTAGCAGAGGTTGCTTTAATCCCTTTTGGCCCTTGAGAAATGACCTCAGGGTCAGCTGTTGGATTTTTAAAAAGATATTTGTGTGAGTCAGGGACTCTATAGTACCTGTCTGGTTTTCTGGGAGCAGGAGGTAGGGCATCAGGAGTAAACCTGGATTCAAGGAAAACATCCTCCACAACATCCAGGACTAGGGGGTGGCCAAGGGTCTGTGTTGCGAAAGATCTAGGAATTCTCTGAGTCTCTTTTTAGACTGAAGGTAGTCCTGAATCTCCCATTGGAAATGCTCCCTTAAAGTATGCAGGGTTTCCCCAGAGGAAAAATCCCCTGGGGGAGAGGCTGAAGGAATGGAGTCCTTTGCATTAGAATCCTCATAAGTGGAGAGGGGTTGCATGTCTTAATAGTCAGATGCATCAGATTCATCTGATTCTTGTTCAGACAAAACTACAGGGGACAAATCTATTTTCCTTTTTGAGGAGATAGCTTGGCTTCCCCTGATCAGCATGATAAGGTCTTCTGGCATTTTAAGAATTTGAGACTGAGGCAAGGTAGTAGGTGCTGAGAGTGGGTCGTCAGTTTCTCGGGTGTGGTTCAAACCCTGGGCCTAAGAAACTCTGTCATTTTTGAAAGAACGGTAGTCACGAAAGAAGACGGTTTGTGTCGAGATTCGGTAGTGCGAAGGACTTCCTTGGAAGCCAGTGTCTGTTCAGCGGTTCCGGACCCATCCAAGGTAGAGATGACCGCAGGATCCTTAGTCGAAGAAGAGTTTTGCAGCATAGGTAGTGGCCTGTGAATCAACTGAAGCGGGCATCAGGGGTTGCGAAAGTGCCTCACTGAGTACCGGAGGACTGATGACTAGCTTAACGGAAGCTTCGTTGGTAGGTTTGGACCTGTGCAGTCTGTCTCTGTCTTTATCTTTACGTTTTTTTCGGAAGATCTGCTTTCGGATGGCTTACCAAAACCATACCAGAATTCAAGGACTGTAAACGAAAATATCGGTCTACAATAAGGGCCCGACAATGGATAGTTCTGGCATTGAACAAAGCACAGAAGTGACAACGGGGGACGTCGTGGTCTGGGCCTAAACAAGTGACGTAGTAAGAGTGGAAGTCTTGGTGTGGTATTTGCTTTCCTCAGGTGAAAATTATTAACTTTTTCTAACATCAGTTAGTGCAAGAAAAAAGGATCCTCAGTGGGGTACTTAGCTTTAGAAGACTTGAACTGCAATTTGGAAAAAAAAACTCAGGTAGCGGCCGACCGTCACTCGTGCGAACTGCTTCTGCTTCGGGCTCCATGGCAAGAAAGACTGATGTAATGGCGTCAGCTGCCTTACTTTATATTACTGATGACCTGACATCAGTCCTCAAGGGACAACAACCGATGCAGAAATACTAAGTCTCTGGTATTCGGGCCGTCTGAGGGCTACCCTGGTAGGGATAACCCAAATGTGATAACTGCAACAGTGAAACACGAAGAACATCAAGGGAGTCTGCAGATCCTGTGGACTGACTTATCTCCCTCCCCTCAGCATGCTCCATAGTTGCATGCATATTACCAAGGAAACACAAACTCCCAGGTAAGTAGCACATTGCTATGGAATCTGGGCACACTAAACTTTCTGCTACAGGCAAATAACCTGCACTTCTGCAGATGTCACCAATGCAGCAAACACAAGCCACTTGCCTCCCTCCTTCTTCCAAGATGGGCAAGCTCAATTTGGCTACTCACTCCCATCTTTCCCTGCCTGTTCCCTCTAGTATCTGTGTCACTATTTAAACATCAGTTGACTAGGCAGAGTAGTGTTGAGCATATTTCTGTGGGCTTTGTCCAGTCTACAAAGTACATGAGATGTCAGTGTAGATTTGTGCAGTAAAGAAGATGCTCCTTGGTTAGATTACTGTGAAAAGTTAACTGGAAATGAAAAGACTAACAAGTTATTCTCTGCAAACAATTCAGACAGGAAAAAAGAGTTGTTCTGCAGTGTAACTTTTTCTGTAAAACAGTCTGGGGCTTGTTTTACAAGGGTGGTGCAATGGTGCAGTGGTTAACATTGTCATCTCACATCAAGAGGTTCTCCAGTTCGATTCTTGACTGGGGTGCCTTCTGTGGAGAGTCTGCATGCCCTCCCTGTGTTCACATGAGTTTCTTCTGGGTACTTCGGTTTCCTCCCACATTCCAAAGACATGTCTGGAGTGTTTCTACCCAGGTTTCTGCTGAAAATAGGCTTTGTTCTAGTTGGACTTTTCCAATCAACAAATGTTAAATAAAAATGAATATTTTTTCCATGTGAAGTACCTGTTTAATATATATGTTTTCTCAGTATCATGTGATGAAAGTGCTAGGTAGTTCAAATCAATACTCCCAAGTATGGAAGACTGATAAAAAAACAATATATTACAACGTCTATACGTAATGTACAGATTGACTCTGGGGATGTAATTGTTTTCTTCAGTGCAGTAAAAAATGTTGAAAATGCAGTATATTACTGTATATCAAATGAAACATACAATACATATACAATATACTTGCAATCAATATATTTGAAGTTAAATTTGCTAAATTTACTGCATTTCCCTTTAACAAGGGAATGTTGAATATGCATCATCATCATCACTCTCAGCATTAACCCCCTTTTCCTTATTTTCTACATGAAGTCAGGATTTCAGGTTAACTGTTGCCATCTGTCTCAATTCAATTTCGACAGTCATGCCTGACTGCCACAAGTCTGCTCTCACACAAGCCATCCATCTCTTTGCTGGGCGCCCTCATTTTCTCTTGCTTTCTTCCAGTTTGTCCCAAATCTTCTTCACCAGACCTTCCTCTGCTTTTCTGCACATGTGCCCAAACCACAGTTATCTGTTCTCTTTGACCTTCTCTGCAATTGGACTTCAGCTCTGACGTCATCATTTATCATCTGTCTCACAGTGTGCATGCTACCACCCATCTCAGGCACTTCATCTCCATCACCTCTAACTTCCTCAAGTTCATAGGTTCATAGGTTCATACTAGGCTATCTGCCCGAGGGCATTTACAAGCCTAGCCCATAGTTTTGTGGCTTACGCCACCCCTTTAGTATGGGGAACTATACCCATTATTTTGCTGTGCCTCTGTTGAGCAGTGACACTGAGGTAATCCCTGGGGTATATCTGCGATCTCCCATCCATTGGTCAAGATTTCTCTTGAACAAGGCCAGCGAGGTGCTCTGCCTCACATATACCGGGATTTTATTCCACAGCATAGGGAGTCTTTGGGTGATGAATCTATCCCTCCAGCACGTCCTATTAATAGCCGTGTCGAGGTTTAAGTCTCCCCCTTGTGGCTCTGACGGATCTAGATTTTTGAGGTGAAGCATATTCATCAAATCTGGGTTTGACATGGCCTTGTATGTTAGGCAAAGGTCACCTCTGAGCAAGCCGTAAGCGACTGAATAGAGCTGGAGTTCTTTCAGTCGGGCAGCATAGGACAGATGTTTGAGACCCTTTATCCTTTGGTGAGGAACTTTTGTGGCCTCTCCAGCTGCTGCAAGTGTCGGGTCAGATACATTCCGAATGGGGCATTGTACTCAATCATTGGTCTGATGAGTGATGAGTATAGGGAGACTATGACCTCCCTTGATCTAGATGAGAATCCCTTCATGATAAGGTGGGCAGTGTAGAAGGTCTTCCTAACTACTTTAGCTACATGGGTGTCGAATGACAGACTACTATCAACCTGGGTCCCCAGGTCCCTGATAACTTCTTCTGTACTCAGTGGATTGCCACCTATTTGGTAGCTAGGGGTAACCTTGTTTTTCCCGAAGGGTATGACTATGCATTTTTTGGCATTTAACTTTAGGCCATGGCTCTGGCACAAATTATCCGTTTCTGTGAGACCCTTCTGAAGGATATCTGTGTCAGATGTGTTTTCTACTATGGCGCCCAGTTTGCAGTCATCTGCAAACTTTGTCAGCCATAACCTTCCTGTGTTTGCTTGTACTTCGGAAAAGTAGATGCCAAACAAGAGTGGGCCCAGGACTGAGCCCTGTGGTACACCACTTGTGACAGGCTTTGAGTCTGACATGGCGCCAGCAACTCTGACCCTGTGGGTTCTGTCACTCAGCCAGTTTGCAACCCATCTTGTGATGTATGGGTTAACATTTAAGCTGATGAGTTTTTCAATGATACCCGAGTGGGGTATTGTATCAAAGGCCTTCGCCAGATCGAGGTAGGCTGTATGGACTGCCTTTCCCTCATCAATGGCTTTGGTGACTGTTTCAAAAAAGTCAACCAAGTTTAGAAGGCATGATCTGCCTTTGACAAAGCCAAACTGGGATGGATCCAAAGTCTGCAAATTCCTATGTCTTTATTTATGAGGTCCATTATGATCCTCTCCATGGCTTTGCAGATAAGGCTTGTCAAGCTAATGGGCCGGTAATTTCCAGGGTCGGTGGAGGCACCGCCTTTGTGAAGTGGGACCACAGTTGCAGTGCGCCACTCCCTGGGTACGTATCCAGAGGTAAGACTATGATTAAACAGCTGTCCTAGCTGTGGGTTTAATTCCTCGTTGAGTTCGTGCAGCACACAGCCGGGGACACCATCAGGTCCCATGGATGCTGTGTTTTTTGCTTTGGAGAGAGCAGTTCTCACTTGGGCGTTGGAGATGTTTGGGGGCTGCAATCGCTGGTATAGATATCTCTCCTTTGGGGAGAGGAGAAGTTTGCACTGAACCTGTCAGCCAGTATGTTGGCAATGTCTGTAGGATCAGTAATCTTCACATCATTTTGAACTAGTTCTGAGCATATCTGGGAGTTTCCTCCCAGGTTTCTAACATAGCTAAAGAAGGCCTTATGATTGTCTTTTGAGTCTTTAGCTATTTTTCTCTCAAAATTTGCTTTGGATGATTTTATGAGAGCTCTTAGTTTTTTACTTATAGTGATCAAGGGTGTCTTACCTTTTAAGGATTTTGCTCTATCTTGTAGTAGCTTCCTCCTTTTGTTGTAGAGTTTGTTTATGGCTGGGGTCCACCAGAGTGGACGCTTGCCTTTGGTACAAAGAGTCTTTGTTTTGCTTGGGATTGCCTTATCCATGCAGTCCTGCAGGTGCTGGTAGAAGGCATTTGTAAGTGATTCAGCGGCTTGAGTACTTTTTTCCGTCAGCTCGGGGGCCTTAAAGGAGACCACACTAGTCTTTAGAAGTGTGAAGTCGGCTTTCGAGAAGTTCTTTACTGTGGTCTTTTTTATTTCAGGTGGGGGTGGGATGAGGACCTCCAGCGAGATTAGTTTGTGATCTGATCTCACCAGTGAGGGGTATACTTCTGGTGTAGAACATTGTGCTCCCATGTTCGTGATGATGAGATCAAGTATGTTTTCTCCTCTTGTGGGGATGGTGACTAGTTGTTCCATGGCATTTGAGTTTATGAATTCCAGGAACTTTTGGGCTAGGGTGTTTGGGCTTGAGTAGTGTTCCCAGTCTATATTAGGGTAATTGAAGTCACCTAGTATGATGGTGTTTGGTGATACATTTATCCCCTCTAGTGTTTTCAGAAAGGCCATGTGAGGTTCCTGAGTTTGTGAGGGTGGCCTGTAACATGCTACAATTTGCAGAGCAGTCTTGCCTATGGTTAATTGCACCTGGATGGTCTCCGATGCATCGTGCGTTGCCACCAGTCTTGAGGTGTGGGTGTCTTTGATGAATATGGATACCCCCCCTCCTTTCTTGGTATTGTCCGGATTTTGGGGCCGGAACGCATGATAAGAGGTAAAACCTGAAAGTGCTGGGGTGCTCTCAGGAGTGCTCTGCATTCACTGTCCAGGTTTCTGTACCACACAGTAGTTCTGGTCTCACCATTGTTTTGTACCTTGCTTGGTTTCTTTGGCATTCTTATGTCATATACTACCCCAGACACTGTGCTACCTGGCTGAACCCCCCTGATTCTAGCTTTCACCTCCTTATGTAGACTCTCCTCTCCTCAACCACCCATTCTCAGGTACTTGAAGCTGTTGATCTGCTCTATTATGTTCCCATCTATAGCTGCTTCGGATTTCCCCCACTTGCGGCTATTACAACTGTATTATCTGTACTCAGTTTCATCCCATGTGCCTTCAACATTGCACTCCATTCCCCTATCATTTGCTGAAGTTCTTGTTCAGAGTCTGCTTGTAATTTCACATCATCTGCATATAGAAACTTTGTTGACTGCTCTTGCCAGCTGTTTGCTAATCTAGTGGATCACTAGTATTAACAGCACTCTGTGAGCCTGAACACTGTTCATAATTGTGGCAATGGGTAGCCATACACAACCTGCATTAATACTACCAATGTTTCTGGGACTTTCAACCATCAATCGACTGCCCAAATCAGCTTTCTTAGGACCTTGACATATGCTTTTGCCAAGTCTAGGAATGCCCAGTTGGACTCTTTCCTCATCTCTAACATCTTCTCAACTGTCTGTCTTCCTGAAAACATGAGATTGGTTGAACTACATTCTGATCTGAATCGAGCTGCTCATCTCCCATCTCCCATCTCACTTTCTACTACTCTGCATATATGTTAATCGGTCACCCTCTCCAGAACTTTTATGCAGTGTGACAGGTGTTTGATACATCTATACTGTCCATAGCTGTGAATATCACCTTTGTCTTGTACACTGACAGCAGTATGTCTATTCTCCATTCAGCTGGGATACGCCTTTCTCTCCATACTGATATGAGTACCTTAGGGAGCCATTTCTCCCGTCACTCACCCAGAATCTTGATCACATCTGCTGGGACCTTCTCTAAGCCAGCTGCTTTCCCTGACTTCATTTTCCTTGGTGCTGTTCTTACTTCTTCTAGTGTGGGCTTCTCTTCTTCTTTCATTGTGGGTTGTGTCTAGGGCAGTACAACGTTTGTGGAGTTTTCTTCATTCAGAAGCTACTGGAAGTACTCATTCTATCTGCCTTTGATGTCCTGTGGGCTGGTTAGCAGGTTGTTGCTGGCATCCGCTATGACGGGTATCTGATGACTATATTCTTTACATTAATGTTCTTGCCTTGCAACCTGACAGAGTTTCTTTGCATCATCTACTGAGTCACTTTCTAGAACCTGGTAGATTGCCTCTGATGTCTTGTTTGCTAACCAGTATTCCTTCTTAGCCACATCCATCTTTTCTATTTCCCACTTTATCCTGCAATCCTTTTTTCTCTTGATGACATTCTGGACTTCTGCATTCCACTACCAGCTTTTCTTATGTGCTATATTTCCATATCTGGCTTGGCTGCATATATTTGTACAGTCCTCACACATGTTGTTTTCAGGTGCTGCCATTCGTCTTCAACTCCACCTATTTCCTCTTCTTCCTGAAGTGCTAGAGCCCTGAGCATTTCCTTGAACTGTTCTGCTTTATCTCCAGTCAATTTATAGGTCTTCAGCTTAGCTTGTACTGACTTTAGAGCCATCTCTAACCACCATTTGCAGCTGACTGTGGCAACCATTGGTTTATGCTATGGGCCAACTGTTTTGCAGCGAATGACTTTGCAATTGCTGATTCTACCCCAGTACCCTTTGCTTACTAGAAGAAAGTCTGAGTTACATGTTGGGCATTCTTGTATGTGATCATGTAACTGCCTCTCTTGCTGAGCTATGTGTTGGCCACCATCAAGTCATATGCCAGACGGCTGTCTAGAATGGTCTCTCCTTCTTTATACCTGTTGCCCACCCATGTGGATCCAAGCAGTCTTCATATCCTGTTCCATTAGTCCTGAAATGTGTGTTCATGTCTCCCATTATCAACACCAAATCATATTGTCCTGTTTTATCTAGTAGGTCCTGCAACTGCTGCTTGAATGTACTCTCTTCCTCACTATCAAAGAACCCTGCTGTGGGGCATAGGCTGAGACTGCTGCGAGTCTGTCACTAATTCTGATGATATCCCTCACTGTCTTCTGAAACCTGTTCCTCACCATAAAACCCACACCATTTCTAGTCTGTCACCCTCCTGAGTAGTAGACTCTGGATTCCAAGCTGATTGGCTTTACTGCACTGCACTTCCATCTATCCTCTGGATACAGAGGCTGCTCAGTCTCCTTCTTACCACCACGTCATCCATTTCCAAGCTGAGTCCTGTCAGTGACTCTATAATGAGTGTAGCAATCTTTAGTTTATGTTTGTCAGGTTAATTGTATTACATCCAGCTTTCACTCAACAGAGATTTCCCAGGTAATCCAAGCTGGGCAACTGGACACCAGCTGGGCAGTAGCTTACTGATCCAGGGCTTCTGGGCTTTATGGTGGGCACACACTGGCCAGTAGAGGCACATAAACCCATCCCACTGTTAGCAAGCTAGCGTAAGTCAGAGTAGGCCGGGTCCTCAATCCACTCAACATTGGCAAATACCCATGGCCCATATTTGGCAACATTATTCAACACAACCAAATACCCTAGTGCAAATGCTATTATACATATAATATACTGAGGGTACTGTAGCTATGTTTTTAAATGGGAACTAACAGTGATTAGTTCTGTACGCTATGTGACTTCTCTATAAGAAGCAGTATAGTAAAGCTGTTACTGAATGCACATCATGTCCTAACATCCCTTCATTCATTTGTCTTGATTGTGCATCAGCTTAGTCATATACATATACTACAGAAACAGGAGCCAAAAGAATGATGGGATGTCTCCTCAAGGAGACAGACTCCAGAGGTACAGAAGTATAATCCTGCTCAACCAAGCCATGGTCAGCCAACAAAACAGGTACTGTACAAAGTTATGGAAGTGATACAAGAAGAGGCACATCAGGCTACTGGAAAGAGTCCAGAAAAAAATCATTACAAGGGACCATCAGATGGAGAAGAAAGACTATGACTTCAGACTAGCAGAGCTACAGATTTTTTTGTTAGAGATAGAAAAGATGAAAGGGAAGCAGATGGGTACGCAAGATTACTTTTTGGCAATGTCTGAAAACATCGTCCACAACAGGAAGGATGCAGGGAAGAGAGATAGGACTTTATTTTTTTATTTAACATTTGTGAATTGGGAAAGTCTAACTTGGAACAAAGCCAATTTTCAGCGGAGGCCAGGGGAGAAATGCTCCAGATGCATGTCTTTGTAATGTGGGAGGAAACTGGAGCACCCAGAGGAAGCCCACACGAATGCAGGGAGGACATACAGACTCCACACAAAAGGCATCACAGCCGAGAATCGAACCGGAGAATCTCTTCCTGTGAGGTGACAATGCTACCGCTACACCACTGCGCCATCTGTGCAGGATGATGCACATGGAGCAGATTGTGAGGATTAACTACTCCATGGATTTTTTGGAAGTATTTCTTCACACAAAGAGCTTTGGTCTTATGGAAAGGACTACAAGAACGGGTGACAGAGATGTAATACATGAAGAGATTGAAGATGGGACAGGTGGACTTCTGAATATGGGAATGAGAGAGAGATGGAGTAAAGGTAGAATTTGAATTCATGCACTTAAAGGATAGACTCAATGAACATTATACCTCCCTTTTCCATCAAGTGAATTGAATGTAACAGTTGTAGCACCTGTATTTTCTCATTTTCCTAAACAGCACAATCTGTCTTGTAATTGTGAGGATAAGAAATGTATAAATGTTTTGTGCTTATGTATACTGTAAATACATGTAACTGTATTGCCAATTTAAGAAGTGATATATAGCACTGTTATTTTAAGATGTACTGTAACCCATAGTGCATTGAGTCTAGTTTGCCAGTTGCTGGTATGTTCATCATGAGTGAAGAAAATGTTAACATTGTTCTTGCTGTGATTCTGTTTTGTACAATATCAAAGTTGTTGTTTTGCAGCAAATGCTAGTGTATCCTGACATTACTGATACTGCCTGCCAACATGACGGGGTAACCAGAAGTGCAAGGTGAGACAGCTGTAGGCTGCCATAGAACCCACAAATGTGAGATTGGTTACTATGACAAATAAGCTGTCTCTGAGGTGCTTTGCTGAACATGTCTTCTCAACAATAGATGGTAAAGTCCCCATAATGCACAGCCCCCTATAGGAATGTTCTACAGAACTGGACAGGATGGAATGATTCAAAAACCAGTGGCTATCAGTTTCAAATAAATGGAGATCTCTTTGGGCTTATTCTTCTATACATTTCTAAATCCAGTTCATTAGAAATTATAGAAGTGAAGTTTAAGCCCTCAGAGAAAGTGTCAGGGCCTTATTTTCCAAAATGCTTTACATAAAGGTATTGGAAGCAACTTCTGTCATCTGATTCTCTCCTTGATGTAGCAACAGTCTGTGGTGATTTAATCAGGACAGCTCTAAGTAGGTCTCACTGTCATGTTGAAGTTTATTAAACAACAGTTTGCTCACATAATGTTCCCACAGTAGGAAAATAAATTGACAGCAATCTGAGAAGCACTTCAGCTGTAATGCTTTTAATTTGAATTAAATGAAACATTTGCAAAGTTCACAAAAACAAATAAAAAGTTTTCAATAAAGTGAAATAAAGGGTTAAGAGCTTTCATTCTTTTTCCTTTTAGGACTTCATCAGAACCATATTATCCATTCACAGAGACTATTCTTATAAAAAAATAGAAAAAAGTCACATATCTAAATTAATCCAATCACCATTAAACTACCGTGGAAACAATAAAATTATAAAAACAGAGATTTCTAAACACTGTAATCTTCCTAAACAGTTGCATTTAACTAGCAAATATTTAAGACGCTTAACATTTTCAAGTTCATTAAGCTCCTAATGGGCTTAATAGAATTAATCTTAAAGAATAATTTCATTTTTTTCAAAGAAGTATATTTTAGACAACTCAATTGGGTAGTTATGGGTGCTGCTTGCACCCCAGTATATGCTAACTTGGTGATATACAGCTGGGAAAATGAACACATTATAAATTCAAGTTATAGCATAAATTGGAAATTGTATTCTAGGTTTTTAAATGATATACTTATTTTATAGACAGGTCCCGGGGAAAAATATCAGATTTTATTACATATATTAATGCAAAAAAATTCTTAAGATTCACACATCAAATTGGTTATAATAGTGCTAATTATTTAGATGTCACAATTCTTAAAGATTTGAGTTCAAATAGACTGGAAACAACTATATACAGGAAACCCACTTTCTTGAATACATATTTACATTTTCAAAGTAGTCATCCTTACCACATAAAGAACAATTTATTCAAAGGTCACTTAGTTAGAGCTGCTAGGATATGCTTTAAATTTGACCTACTTAAATGTGAATATGAACTGATGTGCAATATATTTCTACAGAGAGGTTATCTTGGAAAATTATTAGATGCAATAGGGAAACAAGTGTTAAATAACTGGGGCACCAAATACATTCCACTTATGAATTCTGAACCTTTAACAATTACAAATTCTACAACTTGTAAAAATGTGAACAAATTTTCACTAGCGTTGATACTTGAATACAATGACTAAAACCAGTTGGTTAAAAACACTGTTAAAATAACTGGAGTATATTTATGACAGATAATGAAATGTTCAGTAAAGTGGAAGACAAACCAAACTTTATATATAAAACAGGAATGCATATTAACAAACTTTTAGAACATAGTCACTTTACAAGTTTTGAAAATTGTAGTGGGACAAAAAATGTGGTTTGTGCACCCAGTGTAGTTATATAATGGACACACCAAGTACTGAATTAGATACTTACAAGAGGATGAAAATTAATTTAGTAAAAGGGAATTGCTCTACAAAGGGTACGATTTATTTAGCAAAATGCACAAATTGTTCTGCATTCTGTGTGGGGAAGATCGAGTGTGCCCTGTGAAAAAGAATGTACAAACATAATTATGACATTAAAAGCAAAAATATGAATAATGCATTGCACATCATTCTTTGATCTGTAGAAATTTCATGACATTTTTATTTGATATTTTAGAAATTGTCCCTATAGAGAAAACAGGAGGTAACTGGGAAAATTTCCTTGAATACAAAGAGATTAACTGGCAGTTAAATTAAATGCTACAGGTTCCCCAGGTCTAAATGAACATATTTCTATTACCCCCTGCACTGAAAATCTACAATTTGAACAGTAGGATATTTGATGCTTTGATTATACTATGCTTTTTTGTCTGGCTATAAAACAGCCTTTGAGACTTGTTCGATATTTCCTTTGGATTGTATAGGTTTCAAAACACATGAAACTTTTTTATTTCATGATGTTGAGTGGTTACACTAAAACAATATTAATTTTTTATTAATAATTTTTATTGCTTTACTTGATTTGAGTCTGATGTTCACATAGCCACTATTTCTATATGTCTTTTAAGGGTGCTTATTGTTATTCAACATTGCAGAATTATACAGAGACTTTCTACTTATATTTAGTGAGTTCACAAAGTTTTGAGCTTGGTTTGCTTTGAAGAACAAGGCTTCTTAAACATTCTTGAACATTTTAAACATCTTAAATATTTACTAGTTAAGTGCAACTGCTTAATGAGATTATAACAATTAGGAATTACTAGTTTTATTGTTTCCATGGCAGCCTAGTGGTGATTGGGTTAATTCAGACATATGACTTTTTTCTAATTTTTATAAGAATAGTCTCTGTGAAGGGATAATATGGTTCTGATGAATTCCTAAAAGATAAAGGAGAAAAGCGCTTAACCCTTTATTTCACTTTATTGAAAACTTTCTTTTGGTGTTTCTATTTGACTTTTGTGAATTTTACAAAAGTGTTGTTTAATTCAAATTAAAAGCATTACAGCTGACGTGCTTCTCGGATGGTTGTCAATTTATTTTCCTACTGTGAGAACACTATGTGATCAAGCCGTGGTTTAATAGTAATTTAGGGAATTATGCAAGGTAATATGCACATGCAGTCCAAAGTGGTTGAAAAACCAGTGCCACTGCAGGTAGTATGTTTGAATACAAGGCAGTGGAAGAATAAGCCAAAAATGTTTCTAGTACCTGTGTTGCCAATGTATCTTTGAATGAAAGAGATAACAGTGCCAACAATTTAGCATTTACAGTGCTGTGAGGCAGATATCTATCTATGCATCTGTCAACAAAGTGGGACAGAAAACAAGGTTTTTGTAGTGCTTCTGGACAATTGTAAACTCATTTAAAAACTTAAAACAAACTGAAAGTCAGTCTTGTCTGGGTTTTAAAAAAATGGCATGATAATAAAGAACTTTTCATGTAGCAAAAATCCTCTCGCACAGATGAAGCTAATTTCTGTGCTTCATTCTTTGTAAACACTAAAGGCCGAATTCAGAATCGTTACTGTGAGGTGAAAATGATGCATCCACCTCTTGGCAACCTTTCCCCAATCAGAGACAGCCCTACCATGGTGCCTCTACAAAAAGATGTTTAGCACTGCAGTGAGCTGTCTCCATGGTTGTGCTAGATGCTAATGAGGCACACCAGGGGAGAAGTATAAGTTAAATAGCCATGTGATCTCCCTCTGGAATTGCCTGAAGTAAGAAATTTACACAGTTGAGATATTTAGAGAATCACTTAGCAGCACAAATAATCACAGCTGCTCCTGGCTGATACCGATAAGCATGACAGCAGAGGTAAGTGATGGTGAGTTTAGCAGTCAGGTATTGTTAATGGGTGTGTGAGTGAGTATACGTGCAGCATTACATGTGTTGGGATATGTCTGGATATGTGACTGTCTGGGAGGTAGCAGAGGGAGTGGGGTTAGTGAGATGGTAGGGTAGTGTATGTGTGTGGGTGTGTGTGCATGGCTAAATGGATGAGTGTGTCTGTGACAGCGATTGGGGGTTGAGAGGTATGTATATATATATATATATATATATATATATATATATATATATATGTGATTGTGTGTGTGTGTCTGCCTGTCTATGTGTGTCTCTGTGTGTGTGTGTATGAGCGAGAGCGTGCACACGTGTATATTCAAGGTCTGCATCCTCCCACTAGACACCAGGGGACAGCTTATCTGAAGAATAAAAGTAAAAAAAAAAAGTGGCAAGGGGGTAAGGCTTTAAACCCTGCACCCTTGTCATATGAAACAGTAGCATTAACCCACTACATTAACTAATAAGCAAGGGGTTTTTTGCAATACAGATGACAGGGATGGGGGTGTGCCTGTTTGAGGAGGAGGCTTCAGTACAGAGTTAGAAGGAACACTGGATGACACCAGGGAGAATTTTAGATATGTCACTATGATTCACTTAAAAAGTTAATACAGCAACAGGTCTAGCATTGTAGTGCAGTTTCTTCACATTAAAAAGTATACAATTCTAATGTCTGGCATTACTGATTTCTGGAGGCAGGACAAGCAAAGGAGACATCTGGGACATTCTGCCAAATCAGGGACAGGGGGGGAGGTGTATTAGGTCCATTAACTAATGGAGGGGGTGCCTGTGTCAGCATGATGTATGGGCCACTGGAATGTGCTGATCTGCATTCATGGTTGTTAACAGCAATTCATAAACATGCAAATTAAATGTTAATGAGGTATTTCTTCATTGTAGCTAATGCGTCTTTGAATCACAATACACTGTATTACGGAAACAGGGCCTTTTTACTGCAGCCCTTAAAATCGTGGGGTTCTTTATAAATCCATGTAGTTAAAAAAATCATACACCTACAACTGCCAAAACATTTCAGATATTCTCTTTGTCACATATCTGTTTATTAAACATGGGAATTTGCTGCTCAGTTGATCAAATTCCTATTTCATCGACTGCAAACTAACTGTGCTGGATATTTTTATGTCCCAGGCACTGAACTGTAGGGAAGGGAAATTTCTCTTTTTCCTTACTGCTGTGCAAGCTTGGAGTTAGTGTATTTAATGTAGCGAGAGAGGGGGAAGGGTTCGGGGGGTATACCCCCCACAGAAAAACTGATTTACCATTGACTGGTTTAGTGTTTTGACCCAATGACAAATGGCTTGATGCAACATATGTTCAAAAAAGTTAACCATAATCACACACACATAAAGCTATATCTATATCTGTCTACACACACACACACACACACACACACACACACACACACACACACACACACACACACACACACACACACACACACACACACACACAAACACTCACACACACACACACACACACACACACACACACACACACACACAAACACACATATATAGGTTCATAGGTAGGTACCAGGCTATCGGCCCAAGGACCTACGTAAGCCTAGCCAGCAAGTTACCATAGCTTATGCCACCCAAGAAAGTTATTTTCCTGTGCCACTGTCCAGCAGAGACACAGAAGTGATCCCCGGGGTGTATTTCCTATTTCCCATCCACTCATCAAGATTTTTCTTGAAGAGTGCTAATGAAGAACTTTGCTTGACATAGATGGGTGGCTTGTTCCAGAGTATAGGAAGTGTGTGGGACAGGAATCTATCCCTCCAGCATGTCCTGTTTATTGTGGTGACAAGGTTTAGGTCCCTAGAACATGTAGCTTGGAGGGATTGAGATTTCTTTAGGTGTAGCATGTCCAACAGCTCTGGGTAAGACATAGCTTTATATGTTAGGCAGAGATCACCTTGGAGTAGGCGATATGCTACGGAGTAAAGCTGGAGTTTTTGTTATATATATATATATATATATATATATATATATATATATATATATATATATATATGGGTTCACTACATTTGACCGAAAGTTCATTTGACCGAAGCCCATTTGACTGAGACCATATTACCAAAAGTTTATTTCACCGAAAGCCCATATGACCGAAAACTCATTTGACCGAAAAACAGCACTGGCAGGTATATGCCCAGTTCCCCACTGTAGTGCGACCCTGGAGTGAGAATATAAAGTTAAGGGGGTGTGGGGGGAACAGTCCCCCTACATTGGGGTGTGTGGGGGGCATAGCCCCCCACATAATTGCAGTTTATGCACTATTATATACACGTGTATCCATTAAAAATACATTAAAACATATAAGTACAAACTTGTTGCAAAATATAGGGGGCTATGCCCCCCACACCCCCCAATGTGGGGAGCTGTACCCCCCACACCCCCCTAACTTTATATTCTCACTCCAGGGTCGCACTACATTGGGAAACTGGGCATATACCTGCCAATGCTGTTTTTCGGTCAAATGAGTTTTCGGTCATATGGGCTTTCGGTGAAATGAACTTTCGGTCATTTGGTCTCAGTCAAATGGGCTTCAGTCAAATGAACTTTCGGTCATATGTAGTAAACCCAAATATATATATATATACATATATATATATATATATATACACATACATATATATATATATATATATATATATATATATATATATATGGGTCACCTTTGTTTCCTTGAATCTCATTACACTGAATTTCATTTCACCCCAACCACTTCGCTGAAAACTCAAATTACTGAAAACTTATTTCACTCAATCTCATTTCACTGAACTGCAGTTAGTATATATGGCACTGTGTAGAGTACTGTAAGGCAGGTAAAATGTATATGCCCTTTTCCCTTCTGTAGTGTGATCCTGGAGTAAGTATATAAAGTTAGGTGTGGTGTGGGGGCATAGCCCCCCCACTAAGTTTGAGTACATATTGTCTTCTGGAGAGATTTTAGTTATTGGTGTTGCAACTATGCATGTCTATTGTTTAAAATGTATTGTTTTAAAGTTTTTGGTAAAATACAATATAAAACAAACAAGGTGGGGGGGCTACACCCCCCACTCCCACACCCCCTAACTATATATACTAACTCTAGGATCGCACTACAGTGGGGAAAAGGGCATGAGATTCACTGAAACACAGTAGACCCATATATATATATATATATATATATATATATATATATATATATACACACACACACACACACACACAAAGAGAGAGAGAGAGACACACACACACACACACACACACACACACACACACACACACACACACACACACACACACACACACACACACACACACACACACATTTTAAGTAAAATTGCTAGAAATCGGTGATGTAAGGGGAGTATTCCAGAGATGTTACTCATGATCCTATATGACAATTTCAAACATGAGCTGTAATTTCCAAATAATGAGTACAAAAGCAAAGTGGGACATAGCAATGGCTCTTAAAATTAATTTGAGAGGAAATTTACAAAAGCAATTATTAATAACTGGAGAATTTTTGCAGTAAATCACAACTTTATAAGTAAGTTAGATGACAAAGCAGCTTTTAAAGTCCAGGAATTCTAAACAAAATTTTAAAAAAGACCACAGGAATGGTATGATGTTGTCAAAAATAGTAACTTATAAGTGTGAGCACTGTAGCTTGTAGGAAATTCTCTAAATTATTTCATTTTATTGACCAACTGAACATATACTTCACCTGTGCTTTTTTAATTGCTAATCAGAGAGTGTGATGATTATATGGGGTGCAAGGTTTTCTACAAGGATAAAACCATGAAAAATATTTTCATTGGAATTTATGAACACTTGTACAGCATTTGAACCAAAAATGTGTGCAATGCTTTACATACACACACTTTGAAGTCCAGTACCCATAAAATATATATTTTTATGTTACTAATCACCAGCCAGCAGACTTTGGGGGGGTATAGAAATCTTACTGGAACTCCAGGAATACAAGTGACAAATTTTATTAAATGTCAGTGTATTTCCAGGCATTAATGAGTATGTCAATTTAAATATTTTCTTAAACATAAATAACTGAAACATTAACTTATATTTTTTATACATATTTTAATCATGTGATTAGTCATATGATTTGTTGAGATCATGCATTCATATCTGATTGCTTGGCTGCTCTATGAGTGAATAATATGAAACAAAAGCATTAACTATAGCAGAATAAATACATTTCATTTAATTCTCAGGTTCCTGTTTTCTTTCATCTTCTGCAACTATGGGTCAACTTCAAAACATTGAAATCTCATAACATTGAAATTCAAAACATTGAGACCATAACACAAAAACCCAATTCACTGAAAACCCAAAATAACGAAAACTCAGAACACTGAAAGTGTGCATTATAACACCCCCACACCCCCCATAAATTAAATATACCAACTCCTAGATTGCACTACAGTAGAAAAAAGTTAATTTCCTAACCACACTGTAACATGATCACCATCCAGAATGTTAACATATGAATGTGTTGCTTTCATGTGCCCCCACACCCCCCTACCTATATATATATACTAAGTCCGAGATATCACAAACAGTAAAAAAAAAAAAAATCACACACAGCCAACACACACACTCATACCTCCACCTCCCTACCCTAACTCACTCGTACAAGTTACAAAAACACTCACGTACACTCACTAACCATAAACTGCAGACACCATACAAGCCAAACACTTCCATAAGATAACGTCAATGCATAACTGCGAATTCGACACAGTCCTATTCGCGATTATGCACTTTCATTATTTTGAGGTTTCGGCTTCATGGACACAAATTGCTGAAGTTCTATATTTCAGCAATTCGTGATTATGAAGTGAAGCCATACACACACATACAAATACAGACAGATATATCTATATCTATATCTATATCTATATCTATATCTATATCTATATATGGGTCTACTTTACATTACAGAAAAGCCAGAAAACTGAAGAACAAATGCTAGACACCACAGTAAAGAAAGTTAGTATACCGAACTGTATCTATTTTCCTAGGGCAAGGAAACACTTGCCCAAAACTACAGCACAACACACCACACTATCTAAACCCACCATGTGGGGTGCTATGCACAACAACCCCCCCCAGTGTTGGGAGCTGTGCCCCCCAAATTAAATATACCAAATCTGGGATTGCAATACAGTGGGGAAAGGGCATTATTCCCCAAGTTGGGCAAGTGTTTCCTTGCCCTGGGAAAACAGATGTGATTTGGTATTATAAGTTTCGTTACTGTGGTCTCGAGCATTTTGTCTTCGGTTTTCTGGCTTTTCGGTAATGTAAAGGAGACCCCGATATATATATATATATATATATATATATATATATATATATATATATATATATTTATATATATATACATTTATATTTCTGTTTCTTCAATTGCCAATGAACTTTGATTATTGGAGATAACTATTAATTAATCTAAAAAATATAAAAAACTAAGTGGTTATAAATGTAAACAAATGTGTTACATCTGCAGTCACTGAAAACTACTCGGAACTGCGCTTTTACTTAGGGAATCCCCCCAAAATCTCTGATGTGGGGGCTCCATTCCCAGCTCCAGAAATGAAATGTACTAACTCCATGGTTGGACAACCATGGAGAAATCGGAAAACTCCTGAAGTATACTACTACTGAACTGCTGAAGTTCAACTGTAGTATAATGTGACCACTTTTACCACAGATGTAAATTGCAAAAAACACCAGCATGCACTTAATGCATGCCATGACCAAAACAATGACACCCATATAATACAATGACCAGATGACTTGGCAGCTATAAACTGTAATAAAGATGAAGAAATGTCTGGAGAGAAACAGCCCATAACAAAAGAGTCATGTTCTTTTCTGGTTCACAGCCTTATCCTTCTGTGCTGTATTGCTACTGAGTTATCTTGCATTATATTAACCAAAAGGTAGAAGGAGACAATAAGTCTACATAGCTTACACCTTTAAGTGCATTCAACCCTACCACTTCTCTATTTTTACCGCCCCCAACCCTGTCTACCAGTTCCCATGCTCTCCTGGATGCATAAATGGAGTCCCTTTTCATCATTTATTGTGGCAGTCTGTTACAGGGGTCCATAACCCTTTCTCTGAAGAAGAATTTTGCAAATCCCAGGAGAAGCGGATGTTGGATTCCTGTACCGCCTACTCCCTCCTCCAACTTTCTTGTTCAGAACCACTCTTTTACATCTCTCTGGGCTGTTTTGTACACATATCATAACCCCACAGAATCTAGCTCCTGCAGTCTCTGCTCATATCTTTCCATCCCATGCTTCCTTCTGGTGGCTTTCCTGTGAATTCCTTTTAGCAACTTAATGCCTCTCTCGTTGTATGACCACCAGAAATGCACAAAGTACTCATGCTTTTGCCTGACCAAAATAACTTCTTTCCTTTCGGAGTCTTTTATTGGGGGTAGTTGCTCAGTTGTATGAAGCCTGTTTCTGTGAGTGCAGTTAACCACAAAGTAATTTGGCTGAAAAACGCATCCAGCAGTTACGGATTTTGTACTTTGTTCCCCTACTGTGCTACTGTGAAGTTGATAAATATAAGTCTGTGATGTGTATGAGTGCCCCACACATGGAAGGTGCAAGGGCCTGTAGAAAAATTACTTTCAGGGTTTACTGAATGTGAAGTTCAGTGACTTAATTTCACTGTAATTGGAATCACTGACATTTCATGTAGTCACTCAAAATGAATCCACCTGAGGAAGCTCAGAATTCTGTTCATTACTGCTACGTTCTTCTCATTCTGCTTCATGTGGTCTAGTCCTGCTATAATTAACAACCCCAGACCTTTTTGCCCCCCCCCCCCCGTGATATATCATAACACTGCAGTGGTTAATATGCAGAAAACTGCATTTGTTTGCACTGAACCTTAACTGCAATATTTTAGTCCATTTGGAAAACCTTTTCAAGTTCTTACTTAGTTTAACAATCTTCCACTACTATGCCTAAAAACCAAAGTAAATCAGAGGCAGAACAGCACATAAATAAACAAATAATCTACAACGTGTAGACTCGGTGAGGAACAAGGACAGTACCATGGTGACAGGAAAAAAAACAAGGGTAGTACCATAGTATCAACTGCACACAAGCCAAACAAGAACTCCAGAAGCTGTATAAAAGCTATATAAAACTTTAATATATATACACATACAAAACGTATATGTTAAGTGTTTTCATCCAGCAAACGTGAAATGGACTTTTTCGGAACAACCCATATCTGCCCAAGATAGGTTTAAATAACATTACATCACTTAACAACCAAATTGATCTTAAAGTGATACAACATTCTAATAAAGCCATGTTATAAGTACATCAGCGGACCGTACAAACATGATAAATACTGGTTTTATAAGAAATACATTATTACAAAGAACATAAAAAATCTAAATATTGTCATGATATTAAAACAGTCTGTGAATGTTAATAAAGTGCATCAATTGCAATGTCCCTAAACCATCAAAATCCATAATGACGCATAACCAACAAATAATTCAACTATAGTTTGGCTCCCCTTAATTTAATAGATGGTAAAATGAAACATTATCATTAAATACCTGGTTTGTGGGTGGCATCCAACCTGAGCTGCCAAAACAAATCTCTGTATTCAGGATTAATTTTCCAAGAACCACCTCTTAAATTAGGTTCAGTTATGTCTAAAATACTGAACAAAAAACTTCTTAAATTGTACATGTTCCAGACAATGTATGCATAAAGCACTTTTGGTGTTTTTGGCTCTAATATCATACACGTGTTCATAAATTCTACACCACAGAATTTTTGAGATTTACATACACATTTCACAAAGAACTGTCTAGACACCACTATTCACATTAAGGACAGAAGGTTTGTGTCCAACATTTACATAAAATCTACCTTTAGCAATTCCTACCTTCATTTTTTCAATCATCAGCCATACAGACAGAAGGCTGAATTAGTGAGAAGACAATTTATCAGTCTGTCTCGTATGAAATCAGATGAGAGTTTTTATGTTTCAGAGGTGAACAAATTGTATGATATGTTTTTGTAGAGGGGTTACCCTAAGACATTAACAGTTAGAGCCATTGAAGAAGGTCACAAAACAGAACAAATAAGTTTAAGCTGATACTTGGTTTGGGGTGTAGTGGACCGGATTATAGCACTAACCCTTAGATGGATGGACAGACTCCAACCCTTGGGGTAAGGCCCTAGGGTTAAAGTTTTAAGGGGCATCCCAAGAGGTTAAAAATATTGTGAGAAACAACTGGCACATTTTTAATTGTTTAGGGAGCAGCCACTTTTCAATACAAAACCAGGAAAAATCCTAAGAATATCTTGAGAATGTACCAGATTTGTATCATGGGGATGACTCCAAAAAGCGAACTACTAAGTGTGGAGCTTGTGGATTATGCTATTATATTTTTAAAGGAGGTAGTTTACTTATAGACAGTTTATCCACTATGAAGATTTATTTTCATCATGGTAACTGTGATACAAGTAAAGTTGTTTATTTAGCTAAATGTTATTCTTGTCCTCCATTTTACATGGGCAAGACAAAACATACCCTTAAAAAGAGAATTTCTGAACACGTATGAAATTAGAACCAAAACTACAAAACAATGCTTTACACAAACATTCTCTGGATTATAACACCCCCACACCCCCTATAAATTAAATATACCAACTCCTAGATTGCACTACAGTAGAAAAAAGTTAATTTCCTAACCACACTGTAACATGATCACCATCCAGAATGTTAACATATGAATGTGTTGCTTTCATGTGCCCCCACACCCCCTACCTATATATATACTAAGTCCGAGATATCACAAACAGTAAAAAAAAAAAAAAAATCACACACAGCCAACACACACACTCATACCTCCACCTCCCTACCCTAACTCACTCGTACAAGTTACAAAAACACTCACGTACACTCACTAACCATAAACTGCAGACACCATACAGGCCAAACACTTCCATAAGATAACGTCAATGCATAACTGCGAATTCGACACAGTCCTATTCGCGATTATGCACTTTCATTATTTTGAGGTTTCGGCTTCATGGACACAAATTGCTGAAGTTCTATATTTCAGCAATTCGTGATTATGAAGTGAAGCCATACACACACATACAAATACAGACAGATATATCTATATCTATATCTATATCTTTATATGGGTCTACTTTACATTACAGAAAACTGAAGAACAAATGCTAGACACCACAATAAAGAAAGTTAGTATACCGAACTGTATCTATTTTCCTAGGGCAAGGAAACACTTGCCCAAAACTACAGCACAACACACCACACTATCTAAACCCACCATGTGGGGTGCTATGCACAACAACCCCCCCCCCCCAGTGTTGGGAGCTGTGCCCCCCAAATTAAATATACCAAATCTGGGATTGCACTACAGTGGGGAAAGGGCATTATTCCCCAAGTTGGGCAAGTGTTTTCTTGCCCTGGGAAAACAGATGTGATTTGGTATTATATGTTTCGTTATTGTGGTCTCAAGCATTTTGTCTTCAGTTTTCTGGCTTTTCGGTAATGTAAAGGAGACCCCAATATATATATATATATATATATATATATATATATATATATATATATATATATACATTTATGTTTCTGTTTCTTCAATTGCCAGTGAACTTTGATTATTGGAGATAACTATTAATTAATCTAAAAAATATAAAAAACTAAGTGGTTATAAATGTAAACAAATGTGATACATCTGCAGTCACTGAAAACTACTCGGAACTGCGCTTTTACTTAGGGAATCCCCCCAAAATCTCTGATGTGGGGGCTCCATTCCCAGCTCCAGAAACGAAATGTACTAACTCCATGGTTGGACAATCATGGAGAAATCAGAAAACTCCTGAAGTATACTACTGAACTGCTGAAGTTCAACTGTAGTATAATGTGACCACTTTTACCACAGATGTAAATTGCAAAAAACACCAGCATGCACTTAATGCATGCCATGACCAAAACAATGACACCCATATAATACAATGACCAGATGACTTGGCAGCTATAAACTGTAATAAAGATGAAGAAATGTCTGAAGAGAAACAGCCCATAACAAAAGAGTCATGTTCTTTTCTGGTTCACAGCCTTATCCTTCTGTGCTGTATTGCTACTGAGTTATCTTGCATTATATTAACCAAAAGGTAGAAGGAGACAATAAGTCTACATAGCTTACACCTTTAAGTGCATTCAACCCTACCACTTCTCTATTTTTACCGCCCCCAACCCTGTCTACCTGTTCCCATAATCTCCTGGATGCATAAATGGAGTCCCTTTTCATCATTTATTGTGGCAGTCTGTTACAGGGGTCCATAACCCTTTCTCTGAAGAAGAATTTTGCAAATCCCAGGAGAAGCGGATGTTGGATTCCTGTACCGCCTACTCCCTCCTCCAACTTTCTTGTTCAGAACCACTCTTTTACATCTCTCTGGGCTGTTTTGTACACATATCATAACCCCACAGAATCTAGCTCCTGCAGTCTCTGCTCATATCTTTCCATCCCATGCTTCCTTCTGGTGGCTTTCCTGTGAATTCCTTTTAGCAACTTAATGCCTCTCGTTGTATGACCACCAGAAATGCACAAAGTACTCATGCTTTTGCCTGACCAAAATAACTTCTTTCCTTTCGGAGTCTTTTATTGGGGGTAGTTGCTCAGTTGTATGAAGCCTGTTTCTGTGAGTGCAGTTAACCACAAAGTAATTTGGCTGAAAAACGCATCCAGCAGTTACGGATTTTGTACTTTGTTCCACTACTGTGCTACTGAGAAGTTGATAAATATAAGTCTATGATGTGTATGAGTGCCCCCCACATGGGAGGTGCAAGGGCCTGTAGAAAAATTACTTTCAGGGTTTACTGAATGTGAATTTCAGTGACTTAATTTCACTGTAATTGGAATCACTGACATTTCATGTAGTCACTCAAAATGAATCCACCCGAGGAAGCTCAGAATTCTGTTCATTACTGCTACTTTCTTCTCATTCTGCTTCATGTGGTCTAGTCCTGCTATAATTAACAACCCCAGACCTTTTTGCCCCCCCCCCCCGTGATATATCATAACACTGCAGTGGTTAATATACAGAAAACTGCATTTGTTTGCACTGAACCTTAACTGCAATATTTTAGTCCACTTGGAAAACCTTTTCAAGTTCTTACTTAGTTTAACAATCTTCCACTACTATGCCTAAAAACCAAAGTAAATCAGAGGCAGAACAGCACATAAATAAACAAATAATCTACAACATGTGTAGACTCGGTGAGGAACAAGGACAGTACCATGGTGACAGGAAAAAAAACAAGGGTAGTACCATAGTATCAACTGCACACAAGCCAAACAAGAACTCCAGAAGCTGTATAAAAGCTATATAAAACTTTAATATATATACACATACAAAACGTATATGTTAAGTGTTTTCATCCAGCAAACGTGAAATGGACTTTTTCGGAACAACCCATATCTGCCCAAGATAGGTTTAAATAACATTACATCACTTAACAACCAAATTGATCTTAAAGTGATACAACATTCTAATAAAGCCATGTTATAAGTACATCAGCGGACCGTACAAACATGATAAATACTGGTTTTATAAGAAATACATTATTACAAAGAACATAAAAAATCTAAATATTGTCATGATATTAAAACAGTCTGTGAATGTTAATAAAGTGCATCAATTGCAATGTCCCTAAACCATCAAAATCCATAATGACGCATAACCAACAAATAATTCAACTATAGTTTGGCTCCCCTTAATTTAATAGATGGTAAAATGAAACATTATCATTAAATACCTGGTTTGTGGGTGGCATCCAACCTGAGCTGCCAAAACAAATCTCTGTATTCAGGATTAATTTTCCAAGAACCGCCTCTTAAATTAGGTTCAGTTATGTCTAAAATACTGAACAAAAAACTTCTTAAATTGTACATGTTCCAGACAATGTATGCATAAAGCACTTTTGGTGTTTTTGGCTCTAATATCATACACGTGTTCATAAATTCTACACCACAGAATTTTTGAGATTTACATACACATTTCACAAAGAACTGTCTAGACACCACTATTCACATTAAGGACAGAAGGTTTGTGTCCAACATTTACATAAAATCTACCTTTAGCAATTCCTACCTTCATTTTTTCAATCATCAGCCATACAGACAGAAGGCTGAATTAGTGAGAAGACAATTTATCAGTCTGTCTCGTATGAAATCAGATGAGAGTTTTTATGTTTCAGAGGTGAACAAATTGTATGATATGTTTTTGTAGAGGGGTTACCCTAAGACATTAACAGTTAGAGCCATTGAAGAAGGTCACAAAACAGAACAAATAAGTTTAAGCTGATACTTGGTTTGGGGTGTAGTGGACCGGATTATAGCACTAACCCTTAGATGGATGGACAGACTCCAACCCTTGGGGTAAGGCCCTAGGGTTAAAGTTTTAAGGGGCATCCCAAGAGGTTAAAAATATTGTGAGAAACAACTGGCACATTTTTAATTGTTTAGGGAGCAGCCACTTTTTCAATACAAAACCAGGAAAAATCCTAAGAATATCTTGAGAATGTACCAGATTTGTATCATGGGGATGACTCCAAAAAGCGAACTACTAAGTGTGGAGCTTGTGGATTATGCTATTATATTTTTAAAGGAGGTAGTTTACTTATAGACAGTTTATCCACTATGAAGATTTATTTTCATCATGGTAACTGTGATACAAGTAAAGTTGTTTATTTAGCTAAATGTTATTCTTGTCCTCCATTTTACATGGGCAAGACAAAACATACCCTTAAAAAGAGAATTTCTGAACACGTATGAAATTAGAACCAAAACTACAAAACAATGCTTTACACAAACATTCTCTGGATTATAACACCCCCACACCCCCTATAAATTAAATATACCAACTCCTAGATTGCACTACAGTAGAAAAAAGTTAATTTCCTAACCACACTGTAACATGATCACCATCCAGAATGTTAACATATGAATGTGTTGCTTTCATGTGCCCCCACACCCCCTACCTATATATATACTAAGTCCGAGATATCACAAACAGTAAAAAAAAAAAAAATCACACACAGCCAACACACACACTCATACCTCCACCTCCCTACCCTAACTCACTCGTACAAGTTACAAAAACACTCACGTACACTCACTAACCATAAACTGCAGACACCATACAGGCCAAACACTTCCATAAGATAACGTCAATGCATAACTGCGAATTCGACACAGTCCTATTCGCGATTATGCACTTTCATTATTTTGAGGTTTCGGCTTCATGGACACAAATTGCTGAAGTTCTATATTTCAGCAATTCGTGATTATGAAGTGAAGCCATACACACACATACAAATACAGACAGATATATCTATATCTATATCTATATCTTTATATGGGTCTACTTTACATTACAGAAAACTGAAGAACAAATGCTAGACACCACAATAAAGAAAGTTAGTATACCGAACTGTATCTATTTTCCTAGGGCAAGGAAACACTTGCCCAAAACTACAGCACAACACACCACACTATCTAAACCCACCATGTGGGGTGCTATGCACAACAACCCCCCCCCCCAGTGTTGGGAGCTGTGCCCCCCAAATTAAATATACCAAATCTGGGATTGCACTACAGTGGGGAAAGGGCATTATTCCCCAAGTTGGGCAAGTGTTTTCTTGCCCTGGGAAAACAGATGTGATTTGGTATTATATGTTTCGTTATTGTGGTCTTGAGCATTTTGTCTTCAGTTTTCTGGCTTTTCGGTAATGTAAAGGAGACCCCAATATATATATATATATATATATATATATATATATATATATATATATATATATATATACATTTATGTTTCTGTTTCTTCAATTGCCAGTGAACTTTGATTATTGGAGATAACTATTAATTAATCTAAAAAATATAAAAAACTAAGTGGTTATAAATGTAAACAAATGTGATACATCTGCAGTCACTGAAAACTACTCGGAACTGCGCTTTTACTTAGGAATCCCCAAAATCTCTGATGTGGGGGCTCCATTCCCAGCTCCAGAAACGAAATGTACTAACTCCATGGTTGGACAATCATGGAGAAATCAGAAAACTCCTGAAGTATACTACTGAACTGCTGAAGTTCAACTGTAGTATAATGTGACCACTTTTACCACAGATGTAAATTGCAAAAAACACCAGCATGCACTTAATGCATGCCATGACCAAAACAATGACACCCATATAATACAATGACCAGATGACTTGGCAGCTATAAACTGTAATAAAGATGAAGAAATGTCTGGAGAGAAACAGCCCATAACAAAAGAGTCATGTTCTTTTCTGGTTCACAGCCTTATCCTTCTGTGCTGTATTGCTACTGAGTTATCTTGCATTATATTAACCAAAAGGTAGAAGGAGACAATAAGTCTACATAGCTTACACCTTTAAGTGCATTCAACCCTACCACTTCTCTATTTTTACCGCCCCCAACCCTGTCTACCTGTTCCCATAATCTCCTGGATGCATAAATGGAGTCCCTTTTCATCATTTATTGTGGCAGTCTGTTACAGGGGTCCATAACCCTTTCTCTGAAGAAGAATTTTGCAAATCCCAGGAGAAGCGGATGTTGGATTCCTGTACCGCCTACTCCCTCCTCCAACTTTCTTGTTCAGAACCACTCTTTTACATCTCTCTGGGCTGTTTTGTACACATATCATAACCCCACAGAATCTAGCTCCTGCAGTCTCTGCTCATATCTTTCCATCCCATGCTTCCTTCTGGTGGCTTTCCTGTGAATTCCTTTTAGCAACTTAATGCCTCTCTCGTTGTATGACCACCAGAAATGCACAAAGTACTCATGCTTTTGCCTGACCAAAATAACTTCTTTCCTTTCGGAGTCTTTTATTGGGGGTAGTTGCTCAGTTGTATGAAGCCTGTTTCTGTGAGTGCAGTTAACCACAAAGTAATTTGGCTGAAAAACGCATCCAGCAGTTACGGATTTTGTACTTTGTTCCACTACTGTGCTACTGAGAAGTTGATAAATATAAGTCTATGATGTGTATGAGTGCCCCCCACATGGGAGGTGCAAGGGCCTGTAGAAAAATTACTTTCAGGGTTTACTGAATGTGAATTTCAGTGACTTAATTTCACTGTAATTGGAATCACTGACATTTCATGTAGTCACTCAAAATGAACCCACCCGAGGAAGCTCAGAATTCTGTTCATTACTGCTACTTTCTTCTCATTCTGCTTCATGTGGTCTAGTCCTGCTATAATTAACAACCCCAGACCTTTTTGCCCCCCCCCCCCGTGATATATCATAACACTGCAGTGGTTAATATACAGAAAACTGCATTTGTTTGCACTGAACCTTAACTGCAATATTTTAGTCCACTTGGAAAACCTTTTCAAGTTCTTACTTAGTTTAACAATCTTCCACTACTATGCCTAAAAACCAAAGTAAATCAGAGGCAGAACAGCACATAAATAAACAAATAATCTACAACATGTGTAGACTCGGTGAGGAACAAGGACAGTACCATGGTGACAGGAAAAAAAACAAGGGTAGTACCATAGTATCAACTGCACACAAGCCAAACAAGAACTCCAGAAGCTGTATAAAAGCTATATAAAACTTTAATATATATACACATACAAAACGTATATGTTAAGTGTTTTCATCCAGCAAACGTGAAATGGACTTTTTCGGAACAACCCATATCTGCCCAAGATAGGTTTAAATAACATTACATCACTTAACAACCAAATTGATCTTAAAGTGATACAACATTCTAATAAAGCCATGTTATAAGTACATCAGCGGACCGTACAAACATGATAAATACTGGTTTTATAAGAAATACATTATTACAAAGAACATAAAAAATCTAAATATTGTCATGATATTAAAACAGTCTGTGAATGTTAATAAAGTGCATCAATTGCAATGTCCCTAAACCATCAAAATCCATAATGACGCATAACCAACAAATAATTCAACTATAGTTTGGCTCCCCTTAATTTAATAGATGGTAAAATGAAACATTATCATTAAATACCTGGTTTGTGGGTGGCATCCAACCTGAGCTGCCAAAACAAATCTCTGTATTCAGGATTAATTTTCCAAGAACCGCCTCTTAAATTAGGTTCAGTTATGTCTAAAATACTGAACAAAAAACTTCTTAAATTGTACATGTTCCAGACAATGTATGCATAAAGCACTTTTGGTGTTTTTGGCTCTAATATCATACACGTGTTCATAAATTCTACACCACAGAATTTTTGAGATTTACATACACATTTCACAAAGAATTTGTAAACTGTCTAGAAACCTCTATTCACATTAAGGACAGAAGGTCTGTTTTTTGTGTTAATACACATAAAATATTTTTTTCTCCAGTTTTCTCCAGTTGGGTGCTGGCTTTTTGTTATTGCTGGTTTTGTTTTCTGAGCCTGTGCACCTGCCGTCCTTGCAGGGGTCATGGTTGCGGTTGTTCCTGAACCAGCTTTATGACTAGGATTGACAGGGGAGTACCAGTAGACAGGGTCTATCTGAAATACACTGAGCTACTAGGAAAGCTGAGGTGGGGGCCAGATTAAGACTGAGGAACTGAATCATTTCAAGACTGATTTGTAGGACATAGTTGTGATGCGAGGGGCAAATGTCATTAAGGAAAGTGGCAGGTGGAATACCACCGGGATTGTCCTGGGTGCCCAGTACTCTTTGACATGTTCATTTCAGACATAGCTGAGAGAAGAGGGAGCACAGCCAATCTCTTGACTGATGACAAAAAGTTAGAGACAGCAGTGACAGTGAGGACCAAGGATGGTACCATAGTGAGAGAAAAAAACAAGAGCGGTCAACAGTGCACACAGGCAAAATAGCAACTCTAAAAGATTTATTTTTTATTAAAAAAAGTCTGTGAATGTTAATAAAGTGTATCATTTGAAATATCCCTAAACCATTATAATCCATAAACAAGCATAACGAACAGATAATCCAACTAAAGTTTAGCTTCCTGTAAAACTAATACAGGATAAATTGAAATATTATCACTGATACCTGGTTTGCAGGTGACATCCTACTTGATCTGCCAAAACAATCATCTGTACTCAAGATGAGTTTCCCATGCACCCCCCCCCCCCACACACACACACACTTAAACTATGTTTGCCTATGTCTAAAATACCAAACAAAAACTTCTGAAAATTGAACACATTCCAGAGAATGTTTGTGTAAAGCATTGTTTTGTAGTTTTGGTTCTAATTTCATACATGTGTTCAGAAATTCTCTTTTTAAGGGTATGTTTTGTCTTGCCCATGTAAAATGGAGGACAAGAATAACATTTAGCTAAATAAACAACTTTACTTGTATCACAGTTACCATGATGAAAATAAATCTTCATAGTGGATAAACTGTCTATAAGTAAACTACCTCCTTTAAAAATATAATAGCATAATCCACAAGCTCCACACTTAATAGTTCGCTTTTTGGAGTCATCCCCATGATACAAATCTGGTACATTCTCAAGATATTCTTAGGATTTTTCCTGGTTTTGTATTGAAAAAGTGGCTGCTCCCCTAAACAATTAAAAATATCCTTGTTGTTTTTGAAAATGTGCCCGTTGTTTCTCACAATATTTTTAACCTCTTGGGATGCCCCTTAAAACTTTAACCCTAGGGCCTTACCCCAAGGGTTGGAGTCTGTCCATCCATCTAAGGGTTAGTGCTATAATCCGGTCCACTACACCCCAAACCAAGTATCAGCTTAAACTTATTTGTTCTGTTTTGTGACCTTCTTCAATGGCTCTAACTGTTAATGTTTTAGGGTAATCCCTCTACAAAAACATATCAGTCAATTTGTTCACCTCTGAAACATAAAAACTCTCATCTGATTTCATACGAGACAGTCTGATAAATTGTCTTCTCACTAATTCAGCCTTCTGTCTGTATGGATGATGACTGAAAAAATGAAGGTAGGAATTGCTACAGGTAGATTTTATGTCCAATGGCCTTTTTCAATGGAAGTTGTATACAGCAGGGACAGAAATATCAAGGAAATACTTGAATGTGACAATGAAAGGTTAAAAAGACATACATCTCTAGGATGAGCAAATGCGGGGCATGCAGTAGTTGTACGTTTATTAATGATAGTCCTTATGTGACTATTGAAACACACAACAGGATACTGCAGTGTCCTGGACGCTGCAACTGCAATACAAAAGGAGTTGTATACATCGCTACATGTGTGTCATGCCCTGCCTTCTACATAGGCAAGACCATCAGGAAGTTACACAACTGAATTCTGGAGCACAATAGGGATATAAGAAAAAGAAAAGAGACTAGTGCTTTAAACATGCACACTAGAGAATGCAATGAGTATAAAAAATGTATATTTTTTGTGATAGACAAAAAAAAGTAGGAATGAGAGGGGGTGACCCTGAATAAGAACTTTTAAACAAAGTGTTAGAATGACAACTTAGATTAAATGCCAAAGAGACGCCAGGCATTAATGACAATACATCTTTGTTACATCTTTGTTGTGTGTTTTAAAAAGGACAGCAAAAGATGTTTGATTGTTTACATGAAGTTTGCACTTGATGGATATGTTTTATATGTTTTATCTGATTTAAAGTGTTCATGATCTACCTTTTGCAAAGATTTGTTTCATTTATCATTTTTATAACAGGCTAAAGTTGCATTCCTGATATTTTATTTTTAACTTTTAACTGTTTTAACATTTTTACTATTTATTTATTAGATATTTTATTCTTCATGTTACATAATTTGACATGGCAGAAAATTATGTAATGATTGACTTTAAGATCTGGTACTATTTAAACAGTGCTTAAAGATGTTTTCACTGACTCTGATGATGCCTTAATATTTTATCAGGCGAAAGCGCTTAGTCCGTGAAATTTGTATGTTAATTTATTTTATATTTTAATAGTGTGGATACATTAAAGTGAGTGCTTTTTCTTTACCACAGGCAGTGGTTTTCTTATTTTTCCATTTTTTTTTTTTTTTGTGTTTTAAGTTCCCAGGATTTGTCTGCTGCACTCACTCCATTTACAGAAGTACTGCAGCTGTTGTCTTATAGTTGCCAGGCACTTGTGTATTGGTCATTGATGTAATGAAAATGTGTCAGGAGATCTATCAGCAGCTGTCCAGATTACTGAAGACCCTGGCAGGCAGGCAGCCAGCTAGTCTCTGTGCTTTATACTCATTTAGGAAAACAACTCCCTGTCAACCTCCTCTTCTCTTTAGTTTGGAAGAAAGTAAATATTCAATCAAATGCAGTGTATTTGGTGTACAACATACTCCATACAGAATTGTATACCGAATAGATCTGCCTATAAATGAAGAATACATTGAAAGAATGATATAAACAATTCAGATCAACGTTTTCAGGTATAGTCATTTGCAACAACAAAGCCTATTTTGTTTTGCCAAGATTGTCTGATATAGTATCATGTGCCATAAGTCAGTAATTAAGCGAGAACGGCAGGTATCTCAATCAAGTTAACAAAATTAATAAATGGACTGGATGACCAATGATTTAATGAAGAAAAGTGGCTAAGTGACTGAGAAATCAAGAACTTAAGGGCACTTAATAACTATTCAAACAAAACGATGCAAACAGAAGTTATCCAGATAAACCATGCAGTATCTTTGGATCAAAAACCTCATAGCATTCTGTTGTTTGTTGAACTCTCCTCTTCTTTGGACTTGATGGATAATTCTATATTAGTCAGCCTTTTACATTTCCTCATGGCCTACCGTGAATAGTACTGTGGTGGTTTACACCATTAAACAGAGTATGACATACCTAGAGCTCCTCAAGGCCTAATTATGTCCCTGAGTCTCTGCTGCCTCTAGGGGATGTCACTAGAATTAAGGCTACAGCTATCACTCGCATGCATATGAAATCTTGTTCTGGATCTGTCCTTGTGAACCTTTTCAACAAAAGACTCTGGCTGCTGCTACAGAAGAATGCCAGCAGAAAACATATCATTGGACTTCAAGAAAATGCCATTGTTTGAAGCCAAGAAAGAAAAAGGTCAGATTAGTTCAAGCCACTGTCATAAGATCTTATTTTCCTAATGTTTGTCCAACAAGTATACTAGGCAAAAGACAGATCAGCCCATTCTGAAAGTGCAAAATCTGGGGTTACTAACGATTAAAATAACAGAAAATACATACTTTGTTGTCTTAGCCTCTTTCTTTCAAGGATTGAATACCCTGGCAAAGTAGTTCTGTTTCTTACATTTGATACGTCTTACCCTTTAATAACAAAAAATAACTTGGGTTTTTGAATAGATTCAGCCAATAACCACTTAACTGTTTTGTTTATTTTATTTCTTAAAACTAACATACAACACTATGCCTAGCAAGTGCATTTGTTAAATCTTTTTTTTTTTTAATAGCACAGTTATGCAAATAAATGTACTCTGCTAAGCTTCTGACAGTTTTTTCTAGATAAAATGCAGTGCAAAAAAAAGTACAGTTTTGTACCTACCATAAATGTAGATGTTCGAGTGTTCACACTGCTGCAGTCATTACACTTGGGTTATCCTGCCGTCAGGCGGTCCCGCAGTCGGCCAGAGTTCCAAAGTCTTGGTCCGGCATCGGTTGCTGTCACTTCTTCCCTGACATCAGTGCGCCAGGGGTATATAAGATGCATCCGACTCCATTTTCTTCAGTTTTTCTTGCCCCAGATGTCAGGTGCCCCCAAGTAGGTGGGCAATACATATTGCTAATAAAAAATATACATATAAAAATAGCAACAATACATTCATTTACAAGCAAATACACCCCAAAGGTTGCATAGGACAGAAGGGTATAGATAAGTCCAGCTAGTTCAGAGGGGATGGAGGGGGGGTAACCTGGACTTCAGCAGTGTGAACACTCGAACATCTACATTTATGGTAGGTACAAAACTGTACTATGTTCATCGTGTTACACTGCTGCAGTCATTACACTTGGGTAGAGTCCCAAAGCTAAGGTTGGGTGGCTGGTCTATAAAGAGTTAGGATTGGCTATGAGGCCCTGCAGAACTGCAGTGGCAAATCCTGCTCTGGATTTAGAGTAAAGAGGCAGGTGGTAATGCTTGGTAAAGGTGTGCACTGAACTCCAAGCTGCAGCCTCCAAAATTTCCTTGGTAGGTACTCCTCTGAGAAAGGCTGTTGAAGTGGCTGTTGCCCTGGTGGAATGTGGCCTAATGTTATTTGGGACTGATTTTCCATGCTGTGTGTAGCAGTAATGTATACAGTGTCCTATCCATTTGGATATAGTCTGCTTTGAGATAGCCTTGCCCTGTGATCCTGCAGCATATGCTACAACAGTTGCTCAGTTTTCCTGAAAGCTTTTGTTTTGTCCAAGTAGAAGCGTAGCTGCCTGTGTATGTCCAAAGAATGGAGAAGTTTCTCCCCTTTATTCTGGGGGTTTGGATAAAAAGTTGGCAAATGGATGGTTTGGTTAAGAGCCACACTAGATACCACCTTTGGCATAAAGGTAGGGCTTGTCCTTAAAGGAACTCTGACCTGATGAAAAATTATAAAAGGTTCCACTGCCATTAATGCCTGTAGCTCTGAGACTCTTCATGCTGAAGTTACTGCTAGGAGCAGAGCTGTTTTCCATGATAAAAATTTTAGATCGGCTGTATTGGCTGGCTCAAAAGGTGGCTCAAAGGGTTAGTTTTTCCAAAACGAAATTGAGGTCCCAAGTTGGTGTTGGTGCTCTCCAGGGCGGTCTTATGTTTTTAGCCCCTCTGAGGTACTGTTTTAGCAAGGGATGAGAGAATAAAGGAGGATAAGTGTTGTAATGTGCTGAAATAGCAGAGGCGTGGATCTTAATTGATGAGAAGGATAGGCCTCTGTTCAGCATCTCAGTTAAGTATTGTAAAATCTGAGGAATGTTTGGAACAAGAGGGTCAAAGTTTTCAGCCTGGTTCCAGGCGCAGAATCTCTTCCATTTTTCTGAGTAAGCTTTCCTGGTGCTAGGCCTCCTGGCCTTCAAAATGACATGCATGACAGCTTTAGAGAGAGGTGTTGCCTGTTTGACTAATGAATCTGCCATGCAGCCAGGTTTAGGGTTTTGAGCTGACCGTGCAGGATCTGATTGTTTTGTTGAGTCAGAAGGTGCGGAATTTGAGGCAAAATCCATGGTGGGCCTTGAGCTAAGTTCCTTAAGATAGGGTACCAGTGCTGGCGTAGCCAGTATGAAGCAATCAGGATCATCTGTGGTTTTTCTTGTCTGGCTTTTAGGAGTACCTTTGAAAGGAGAGGCAGTGACGGGAAGGCATAAACTTTTAGGTTTTTCCAGCTGAACAATAGAGCATCCACTTTCTATGCTTGCTTGTGATAAGTCCTTGTGCAGAATTTTTGTAGTTGGCAATTCAGTGGGGAGGTAAAAAGATCTATGTCTGGGCATCCCCATTTTTGCGTTACCATGCTGAAGATTTGTGGATTCAATTTCCATTCGTGAGGGTCCATGATATTTCTGCTTAGATCGTCTGCCAGAGTATTTTTCTTTCCTGGCAGGAATTGTGCTTGCAGGTGAACTTGATACGTTAGAGCTGTGTTCCACAAGGTCATGGCTTGCCTGCATAGGGGATAAGAATGAATGCCCCCTTGCTTGTTTATGTACCACATTACTGTGGTGTTGTCTGTCTTTAATAATAATTGTCCTAGATGCAGAAGGTCCTTGAAGGCTGTTTGGGCATTTTGAATAGCCAACATCTCTTTTTGATTGATGTGAAGATGCATCTGGTCTGTGGTCCACTTGCCCTGAATGCATTTTCCTGCCATGTGTGCTCCCCAGGCGTAATCCGAAGTATCTGTTGTTAGAGTCTGCCTGGCTGTGGGTAGGGTAAAAGGCTGACCCTTGTTTAGGTGACATGCCTGTGCCCACCATCGAAACTCCTGTTGTAGGCAGGGAATCATTGGTATTAACTGCTTTTAAACTGTGAGAGTGTTCAGTCCAAACACTTTTTAGGTACCATTGTAATTTCCTCATATGCAGTCTGGCATATGGTATTAGTAGTATGTAGGATGCCATGAATCCCAGGGCCTGCAGAATTTTTCTTGCAGGGAGACGGGACTTTTTTGCCAGTAGCTGAAAATAATGAGATAGTTGAACTTGTTTGTCTGGCGTGAGGTAAGCCATCTGGGCCGTTGTATTTAAGCTGGCACCCAGGAATATAATCTGTTGTGAGGGCACTAGTTTTGACTTCTTTTCGTTTACTGTGTACCCTAGAGAAATTAACAACGTTTTTACAAACACCAGATGCTGTAGAAGAATGTCCTTTGTCTCTGCTTGAATGAGGCAGTCGTCCAGGTATGGATATATTTGAATTCCTTTTTGTCTGCAAAATGCAATTACTGGTGCCAGGCACTTTGTGAAGACCCTGGGCGCAGTAGATAAGTCAAAGGGCAGTGCAGAGAATTGGTAGTGCATTGTACCAGCTTTGAATCTGAGGTATCTTCTGCAATTTGGTCTGATAGGGACATGCAGGTGTGCCTCTTTGAAGTCCAAAGTAACAAGCCAAGCCTTCTTGCCCAGCATGGGTAGAAGCTGCTGTAATGTCAACATTTTGAATTTCGGAATATCCAAGTAAGTATTTAGAATTGAAAGGTCTAGTATGGGCCTCCAGGCCTTGTCCTTTCTGGGGACCAGGAAGAGTCTTGAGTAAAATCCTTGTCCTTGTTCCTGTTGTGGTACTTTTTGAATAGCACTCATGTCAATGAGGACTGAGATTTGGTTTTGTGCCTCTGCCCATTGATTTTGTGGCAGGTCTGGCATTCCTTTTAGCCTTGGTAAAGTATGAAAGTGAAACCTGTAACCCTGAGACACTATATTCAGAACCCATTTGTCTTGGGTGATTGTTTGCCAGTTTTGAGAAAAAAGTGCTAGTTTTCCCCCTAAGGGGGCTTCCAAAAGGGAAGTGCTTGGCGTACGAAGGGGAAAGTCATTGTGACTGTTTCCTGTAAGGTTGAGACTTGTCCTCACCTCCTTTTGGGGTTGAGGTGCCCCACTGTCGTTGTCTGTTTGAGCCTTGGGGTTGAGATCTGCCTCTTGGGTGTCTGTATCTGCCTCTCTGTGGCCTGTCTGACACTGGAAAGGACCAGTTCTTTGTTGGCCAATTTCTGCTAAATCGAGGTGGCTGTACCTGTAAGAAATCCTTGACTGTTTGCATAGATTTCGCTTTATCCTCCATTTTCTTTAACACCTCTTCTGCCTTAACACCAAACAAGGTATCATGCTGTAAAGGAGCATCCAATAATTTTGCCTTAACATGATCAGGTAAACTCTGTTCTTTTAACCAAGCATGTCTTCGAACCACAGAACCTGTAACTGCGGCCCTACAAGAGGCCTCTAAAGAATCAAAACCACATTGTAGAGCATGTTTTCCCACCTGTTCAACTGCATGCAATAAATCCTGCATTTCTTTACAATCAGGAGCTTCTGAGCTTGCAAGCATTTTTTGTTTTAACTGAGCCATTAAATATTGTTGGTACTTAAGCATGTGAAATTGGCAATTTAAAGCTCTTACTGCTAAAGTTGCAGAAGTGTATATTTTCTTCCCCCATCTATCCAAAGCTCTGGAATCTCTGTCAGAGGGCACTGGATATTTTGCAATGGAAGCCTTAACCCCTTTTGGACCCTGGGAAATAGTTTCTGGATCCGCCGAAGGGTTTTTATAAAGAAACTTGTGAAAGTCAGGGACTCTATAATACCTATCTGGCTTGGCTGGTGCAGGGGGCAAAGAATCAGGAGATAAGCTGGATTCAGAGAACACATCATCCACAATATCAAGCACAGGCGGAATAGCCAAGGGTCTGTGCTGAGGCAATAAAAGGAAATCCCTGAGCCTTTTCTTGGATTCTGAGTAATCCTGACTTTCCCACTGGAAATGCTCCCTCATGGTATGTAAAGTTTCCCCAAAAGAGTAATCCTTAGGAGGAGAGGCTGAAGGGATAGATTCTTCAGCATCAGACTCCTCATAGGGGGGTAGAGAGTATCCCTGGTCTGAAGAGGAATCAGAGGAAATGGAAACCTGATCATAGGAATCATAGTCTGTATCCTGCCTAGGCCTTTTCTCAGGAGGGGGATGGGAACCCCTGATTAGAGTAATGAGGTCTTCGGCCATTTTAAGCATCTGTTTTTTAGGCATGGAGGACTGTCCAGGAGAATGCTGTACTTGTTTCTTTGTCTTTAATGGTACTTTTGTCTTGGCTGTTGTTTTAATGGTAAGTTGTGAAGGTCTGAAAACACCCTCAGAAGCCGATGCCTGCTCAGCGGCTCCAGACCCATCTGAGGGATTCGTTTCTGTAGGCCCAATACTTTGAGTTTCCAGAGGCCTAGTTGTCTCCATGTGGGAGTCGGAGGCGGCCTGTGGCTCTGAGGTAGCGGGTGTCAGGGGCTGCGAAAGCACCTCACTGAGAACCGGCGACTGGCCTAGAAGAGGTTTCGTCGTCGTTTTTTGTCCTCGGATGCCTGTCTTTATCCTTGTCCTTGCGTTTTTTCGTTATTGCGGTTGTCGGTTGATCCGACAGCATGGTATAATTGAACCTTCGGACAAAGTAGTGCAAAGCAAAATCAAAATGGCTTTTTATAGTGCGTTTGTTAAATCTAGCATAAAACCGACAACTAGTGACGTCGTGATCAGGCCCTAGGCATGAAATACAGTAAGAGTGGAAGTCCTTATGAGATATTTGCTTCCCACAAGAAATACAATTATTAACTTTTTCTGACATCGGCCTGAGGCAAGAAAAAAGTTTCCCCAACGGGGTACTTAGCTTTATTGAAGACTTCGGATCTGAAATTCGACTTCGAAAATCTCAGGAGTCGGCCGACCGGCACTTGCGAACTGCTTCTGCTTCGGGCACCACGCGGCAAGAAAGACTGAAGAAAATGGCATCGGATGCATCTTATATACCCCTGGCGCACTGACGTCAGGGAAGAAGCGACAGCAACCGACGCCGGACCAAGACTTTGGAACTCTGGCCAACTGCAGGACCGCCTAACGGCAGGATAACCCAAGTGTAATGACTGCAGCAGTGTAACACGATGAACATCACATGTAGCTAAATACACTGTTGTTTGTCTTTCGGCTTTTCCCGATTAGGGGTCGCCACAGCGGAACTCCGGTCCGCTAATGATTGGCAGTAGATTTTCACGAACGCCGAGGTGACAGCTCAACGTTCAACCTTCAACGAATACACTAATCCTTTCAATTCACAAGTATAATGATATTTGAACCAAAATTCTTTCCTATTATTAACTAGGCATTCTTTGTGGTTGAGAAGTTAATGTTAACTATATGGGAAATCGATTTCAACACTTACTAGGGCAACCTAAATTATTTTGGCAATTGAATTTGGGAGCTATTTGCAATTCTGGTTTCAATGACACTGTCTCCTTAAAAAAGTATTTTACCATTAAGAAGTCTTTAATGATTATGACTGGCGAGCTTATATCATGTGACTCTGGACAGGAATTTTTAAAGTCTGTTGGAGGTGTATATGCATTTTCCTGTTGAAGTTTGTTGTAAATAAAGGAAAGAAACCACTCAAATTTTAGTGATTATTGGCTAAATCTATTCAACAACCAGAGTGTGTTTGCTATACATATATGTGTATATATATATATATATATATATATATATATATATATATATATATATATATATATATGTATATATATGTATATATGTAGCCAGAGTGTGTTTGCTATACATATATGTATATATATATATATATATATATATATATATATATATGTATATATATGTATATATGTAGCTATATTATTTTTGGAGTGTTGTAGGTTTCTGCTATATTTTATTTATTTCTCACCCTTTACTAGACACAAAGCTCAATGGGCATACAAACTACCAAAATATCTTCTTTGTACTTACAGAGTTTCTTAATGTTCATGGCATTCACACATTTCTGGCTTAATCCTCTTCTTTTTTTCTATTTTTTTACCACCACACAGTTTATTCTCACTGTCAACTTTATTACTCATTATAGATTTACACCCCCTATTTTTCTCACTGTCAGATTTGTTAATCATCATATATTTATTCCCCATCTGTCTTCTTTAACTCATGTTTATGACCATAGGCATTCTCGAATCTTTCTCAAAGTATGAAATCTGATATTTCTTCTCTCCTATCTGCCCTCATGAGTGTATCTATACTATCTGAGTATTAATTTCTGTCTTTATTTCACAGAGCTCACAGTTTTCAGACACGACTTTCCATCTACTGTAGTGTGCAGTTGCGGATCCACCAATCTGCAAAAGGAGGGGTGCAGTTTGATTAGTCAACTACAGGGATTGAAGTGAGAAAGTGGAGCACTGATTTTCAGGGGTGTGTAAAGATCACCTAAATATGCTCTGACGTCATGTGTGAAAAGGCAGTAATATATATTCATTTGATAAACAGATAAATGTATGGATGACCTCTAATACAATGTTCATGCTGAGAGTTAACACTAAAAAGTATCTTGTGATGCTTAATATAATTGTAGTACAGTAAACAAATATAGCAGACAGGTGTGGTAGTTGTAGATAGGCTGTGTTTTACCTCCTTCTACACTCAGTCAGAGGCAAACAGACACTCAAGTAACTGCAGGTGTTCAAAGAGCTGAGGAGTTTACTCATAAGTTAGCCACTATAGACAGGATCCCTACTGCAGATTAGGTGGTACCAGTCTGTAGCTAGGATGTGTACATTCTGTGGATTATTCTTGCTTGCTTAGTGGCTATTAAAACATTGTGCACCAGTATCAATATCATTTTTTTACATTCAAACTTTTCTCCTCATTTGACAGGGGATAAAAGTGATTTAAAGTGACTGTGTCACATTTGCAGATTAGTTAGGAGTCATATGATGTTATACTCCGTGCTGAGAACACACCCTTCCTGCATAACTTCAATGCCTACTACTCATTCAGATCCACTACTTTAAAAGTCCCCATGGTTGGTAGAGGGTTATCTACATTCCTCCAGAACTCCAACATAACTGGGCTTAAACAGTGAAATAATGACCTAGAAATGCTCTGTGTACTGTTAATGTAAATAAGATAATCTACTACATACTATCTCATTACCACACTCCCTTCATGTCACCAGCAACGCATGAAACATACCTAAACAAACTGAGGTCACCATACCTCTCAGCCTGCAGACATCAAAAATATAGACAAAGGCTCTTGGAAAGCAGATACATCATACTAAAAATCGGGACAGCGAATTTTGTATACTTACCATCATAACTTCACTATGACTATCACAAACAAGGCGCAGAAAGGTATCAACAATGAATCTTACAGGCACAGTAATTCCAAGGTAGAGACCTTTCTCTTTTCATAAAGAAAGCTGGTGGTGGAATGCAGAAGTCCAGGAAGTCATCAAAAGAGAGAAGCAGGTCAGGAAAAAGTAGATAATAGAAAAGATGGACCAGGCTAGGAAGGAATACTGGCTGGGTAGCAAAGAAGCTAAGAAAGGAGTTGCTGCAGCAAAGAACAGGGCATTGGAAGTTCTCTACAAACTTATTGAAAGTGACTCAGTAGGTGGCAAAAAAACCTATATCAGGTTGCAAGACAAAGACAGAAAGATAAAGAAGACAGTCAGACACCCCTCATAAGGGATGCCAACAACAACCTGTTCAGCATTCCATTGGACATCAACAGAAGAGGGAAGGGGTACTTTCAGCACCTTCTGAATGAAGAAAACCCCACAGAAGCTGTACTGCCCCAGACACAGCCTACGATGAGAGAAGAGGAGCCCATCCTAGAATATGTAAGAATAGCACTAAGGAAAATGAAGTCAGGGAAAGCAGCAGGGTCAGATGAGGTTACACCAGATATAATGAAGATGAAGAAATGAGGACATAAGAGCAGAGTAGCTCCAATTGCAGAAAAGGTCAAAGAACAGATTGCAGTACTTCTGGCACATGTGCAGAAAAGCAGAAGACAATCTGGTGAAGGCAATTTGGGACAGACAGGAAGAAAGTAAGAGGAAATGAGGACATCCAGAAAAGAGGTGGATGGATTGTGTGAGAGAATATCTGCAATAATCAGGTATGTGTCGAAGATAGCTGGAGTGAGGCAATGAATCGAGAGAAATGGAGGCATTTAACATGACCCCATGTAGACAATTGGATGGATAGATGATGATGATGATGATGGATGATGATGATGATGATGATGGATTATGATGATGATGAATGATGATGGTGATGATGATAGATGATGATGATGGATTATGATGATGGATGATGATGATGATGATCAATGATGATGATGGATTATGATGATGATGAATGATGATGAAAGCAAGAAAGATAGCAGACTGGCTAAAACACAGAATCCTCAAAGTGCCAGTGGCAATTGTCTTATTAGGAAGCATGAAGGCAATTAGCCCTGTCCCGAGGGCTCAGTATTTCAACACCTTCTTTTGACATTACTTTTTTGATCTGCAAGCTGTAAACAGACTATGCTTATCTTCTTCGGGTACTTCACATTAGTTTACTCAAACCATGTCTGACACAATATTAGTTTAACTTTAAAATATGCAATTTTAGAAAACCCCAGCTGTACCTCTGTGGTTGAGTAGTTCATTTCAGTTGATTTAAGTGATGCTGTAACATTTAGTTTTGTACTTTATAGTAAACGAAGACTAATACGCAACATTTTGAAATAATTTAATAAGACAACATTTGGCACTGCAACACTTTTCTATCAGTTGTGGAACTGTGGCTATCTGAATTGCATTGTATTACACAGGTGGAGCATACACATTGACTGCGACAGTTTAATGCTGAGCTCTGAGGTAAGCACTGTAACAAAAGTGTACTACTTTGACTGGTGCTGTGACACTGGGGGGCATACCTTTTAACTTCTTAGCTCAATCATTCTGAATAAAACCAAACATAATGGGGAAACAACGGCCCAAAACTGGGAACAGATTTTAAATATCGCTGTTATAAACTTGAAAGTTGGGAGAATAAGTTTTGAATTTGTATACATTTTCTGAAAGATATGAAGTTTGAAATTCAAATGTCAGTCATTATTTACTGACTTCAGTCCTCAATTATTTGCCAGAAAGCCACACACTTTATGAAGAACAGACAAAAAATATGAAGCAAAAACTTAAGACATTTTGCAAAATTCTAGACAGGAGGGTGGTATAGGTGGGAGTAGGGGAGCTACAATATTTTGCCTGGGCTGGTCCAAGGAAGAAGCTCATTTAAAGTGTACTTTATTTTTATTTAAGTTTAATTTATTAAATGGGATCAGATGTTGATCGAAATGTACCGTTTTCACGTTTAGCCCAGAAGTGTACAATAAAAAGAGACAGTGACAAGGTTAGCATGCACAAAGTTTAGATACACAGGACATTTAACAGACTTAACTATAAAACAAAGTTTCCTAATATATCCATTTTACAATCTATGCAAATTACATGGAGGTAGGGCTGCCATACATTTTTTTACAGAAATATTAGATTTTGCAATAAAAATTATAGCAACAACCAACAAAAAGACCTGAAGTTGACTTTTATGCCAAAATAAAAACTCACTCTTGTACAACAAGAGTATTCTTCTATTGTTTCATAATAATATTAAGGTGTTTCGGATACATAGTAATTATTCATGCAGTCTAATACATTTTCCTCCTAAAATCTCAGGATATTTGACATTTTAAGCCCCACCCACAGGATGCAAGCACTCAAACAGGGACTGCTCTGCAGAAAGAGGGACAGGTGGTAACTCCACGTGGAGGGAGCGGAAAGGAAAAAAAAAAAAAAAACAACCCACTCCTTGACATTACTGATGCTCCAACACTGCACTGCGAGTAGTGCTTCATCACTATCCACACATTTAAAATGCAACATCTATATTAGACAGACCTGTCATTAACTGCAAGATTATCACCAGAGGGGGGAAAAAGACTGTTACCATATAACAGTGCAGAATAACAGCACTGTAAAGCTATACTCAGTACTGTACAAACTGCGTCTTTATGAAGAGAGAAAAAATACATTGTTCATTACTTCTGAATATACATGCATCACTACAAACAGGAAACAACCCGTTGAGACATCCATAGACTAACAATGTTCCTGCCCTTCATCATATCTCATATTGTGTGAGCATACCAAATCAATGCCGCACCAAAAAAATTAAGCGATATTGTGCATCTTTAGACTAAAGACAAATGTGCCTTCACTGTCAGTATTTCTGCTATAGTCCACAAGGTAGTCTACTAAACAGTTGCTGGCTGCACCCTTCCAATACAAAATGACAATTCACCCACTTGGCTTGACATAAAGGAACATCACATGCTTAGCTCTTGACCTTTTAGGACACAAAATCTGGACATAGTCAAAAACAATAGGGGGACAAAGACCCAGAAATAACAAATTTTTTAAATATTGCTCTTATAAATGTAGTAAGTTCATAGTTTTATAGGTAATTACTAGGCTATTGGCCCAAGGGCCTAAGTAAACCTAGCCAACAAGGTTCCCTGCTTACGCCAACCAAGAAAGTTATTTTCCTGTGCCCCTGTCGAGCAGTGCCACAGAAGTGATCCCTAGGGTGTATTTCCTATTTCCATCCACTCATCAAGATTTTTCTTGAAGAGTCATAATGAGGAACTTTGCTTGACATAGATGGGTAGCTTGTTCCAGAGTATAGGAAGTCTCTGGGACAGGAATCTATCCCTCCAGCATGTCCTGTTTATTGTGGTGACAAGGTTTAGGTCCCTAGAGCATGTAGCTCAGAGGGATTGGGATTTCTTTAGGTGTGGAATGTCCAACAGCTCTGGGTTTAACATAGCTTTATATGTTAGGCAGAGATCACCTCGGAGTAGGCAATATGCTATGGAGTAAAGCTGGAGTTTTTTGAGACAGTCAGTGGATTGCATCTGTATGAGGCCAGTAATCCTCTTTGTGAGGTACTTCTGTGGCCTTTCCAGCTGCTGCAGATGTCTTGTCAGGTACATTCCAAAAGGGGCGTTGTACTCTATAATGGGTCTAATGAGTGTCGAGTAGAGGGAAACAATGACCTCTTTTTTCCTGGATGAGAACCCTTTTGTGATGAGGTGTGCCACGTAGATAGATTTCCTGACTACTGTGGCGATGTGATTATCAAAGGAGAGACTACTGTCCACCTGGGTCCCAAGGTCTCTTATCACACATTCGGCGTTAAGTCGACTGCTGCCTATGTGGTAGTTCATGGGTTCAGAGTTTTTACCAAAGGGGATGACAATGCACTTTTTGGCATTGAGCTTGAGGCCATGGCTCTGACACCAGACATCTGTCTCAGTGAGGCCCTTCTGTACAATATCCACATCATTTAGGGACTCGACTATGGCTCCTAGTTTGCAGCCATCTGTGAACTTCATTAGCCAAAGGCCTTCTGTGTGAGCCTGTACTTCAGAGAAGTAGATACCAAACAGGAGAGGTCCCAGGACTGAAGCCTGTGGTACTCCATTTGTCACTGGTTTGAAGTCAGATTTGGAGTCTGCAACTTTTACAGTGTGGGTTCTGTCAGTGAGCCAATTGACAACCCATCTTGTGACGTAAGGATTTATACCTAGTTTAGTGAGTTTAGCTATAATTCCAGAATGGGGGATGGTGTCAAAAGCCTTGGCAAGGTTAAGATAGGCTGTGTGAACCATCTTATCCTCGTCTACAGCTTTGGTGACTGCCTCAAAAAAGTTGATCAGGTTCAGGAGGCATGATTTGCCTTTCACAAACCCAAACTGGGTGGGTCCAGAGTTTGGAGGTTACCAATGTCCTTGTTTATGAGTTCCATGATGATACGTACCATGGCCTTACAGACCAGGTTCGTCAGGCTAATAGGGCAATAGTTCTTGGGATCAGTGGTGGCTCCCCCTTTGTGGAGTGGGATAACTGCTGCTGTGTGCCATTCAGTGGGCACAAAGTCTGATCTGAGGCTAAGATTGAACATGGTGCGTAGGTGGGGAGCCAGTTTGTTCTGAAGTTCATGTAAAACGCAGCCTGGGATGTTGTCCGGTCCCATGGATGCTGTGTTTTTGTCTTTAGAGAGTGCGGCTTTTACCTGCGTAGTTGTGATTATAGGGACTCAGCATTTTTCCTGTATAAATATGGGCCCTTTAGGGGGTGAGAGTGGGGTAAAGTTAGCACTGAACCTATCTGCCAGGATGTTGGCAATATCAGTTGGTTCTGTAATTTCCGTGCCGTTGTGCTGTAACTCAGAGCAGATCTGGGTGTTGCCACTGAGATTCCTGACATAGCTATAGAATGACTTGATAAAAACGAAAAACAACAGTGGCCAGCAAACTTGAAAGGAACCCATACAGCCAAATCAAATTTAGCGCTTTCTTTCACCTTTATTTTAAACGTGAACTTCTTCAGAAAAAACGGGAGATCTCCCTTACTCCCGTTTTAAATGAAATAACAGGAAATGATGTAAATAATAATTTACCAAATAGTTCCTTAATAAATACTGGTAATTCGGAGTCAACAATGACAGTTCAAAAAATATATATATGTGTGTAATTTCTCATTGTTAAATACACATTAATTCTTTAAAAATAACTTGGTGAAGATTTCTTTAAAAACAACTTTTTACGTAATTATACTATAAGTTGTTTGGTTTCAGACCTCTTTGTGGCATATTTTACATTTAAAATAATACTTGATAGTACACAATAATAATAATAAAAAAATAAATAAAAATTTCCCTGTACTTGTGTGTACATGATCTTTGACTTCAGTCCATGGTTGTTTGTTAATAGCTATAGAATGCTTTATGGTTGTCCTTAGAATCAGTGGCAATTTTGTTTTCGTAGTTAGCTTTGGAGGATCTTATAAGGGATCTTAGCTTCTTACTGAGGCTGACCAGGGAGCTCCTCCACTCAGGGGATTTTACTCTCTTTTGCAACAGTTTCTTCCTTCTATTGTAGAGTTTGTTTATGGCAAGGGGCCACCAGATTGGCTTCCTTTTTTTGGAGAATAGAGTCTTGGTTCTGTTCAGGATAGCATGATCCATGCACTCATGTAAGTGGTTATAGAGTGCATTAGTGCAGGATTCAGCAGTTGTAACTGTATTGTCCATCTGCATGAGTGTCATGAAGTTCACCATTTCTGTCTTAAGAAGCATGAAGTTGGCTTTGGAGAAATTTTTTACTGTGGTTTCCTTAATGGGGTGGGGGGGGGGGGGGATGCGAATATCTAGGGTGATTAGCTTATGGTCAGATCTGACCAACGAGGAGTTGACTTCAGGTGTGGAATACTGGTCACTCATGTTGGTAATGACTAGGTCCAGGATATTGTTGCCCCTGGTAGGGGAGTGGATAAGTTTATCCAGGGCACTGGAATTTATGAATTCCAGAAAGCGTTGAGTGAAGGAGTTGGTACATGAGTAGTTTTCACAGTTAAAGGTGGGGTAGTTGAAATCACCCATTATTACGGTGTTTGGCTGAACCCTAATAATTTCCAGTATATCAAGAAAAGAGAAGAGGGAATCCCAGGGCATGGTGGGGGATCTGTAGCAAGCTACAATTTGGATTGCAGTTTTTCCCAGCGTTAGTTGCACTTGGATAACCTCGGATGCATTATGCTGAGCAACTAGCCTGGAGGTGTGGATATCTTTAATGAATATGGACACACCTCTGCCTTTGGTGTTCCAGTGCAGGTTAGATGGCCGAAAAGTGTGGTATGAGTTATAGCCTGGTAATGCAGGCGTGCACTCTGGAGCCGTGAACCAGGTCTCAGTCACTGCACAAATATCGATGTTCTCCATTTTAAGGAGTGCCTCGAGGGACTGCATTTTGAGATTTAGACTTCTAGCATTGAGTAACATTACCCTCAGTTTTTGCTTGCCTGTTCCTGTTACGATAGTGAATTTGTCATTTGAACCTTGCCTAAAAAAGGCACTATATGGGTGGCAAGAGCCTTAGCCAGTATCTGGAATCTCAGGGGTGACAGGTGCAGGCCATCTCTGGCAAAGCATCATGGTCTGTCGACCATGTCGTCCCAGGCAGACAGATACTGGATCCCCTTAGAATGACACCATAAGTTTAGCCAATTGCTGAAGTCAATCATTTTGTCCTTGTATCACGGTATCATTCTGGGCGATGGCAGGATGCTACTCAGGGTCATATCTGCCTGGGCTACAAGATCAGAGAGCTCCTCCATACCTCTTTTCATTTAGTCCAGGGAGGTATGTCTCAGGTCGTTCACACCAAAATGGACAATGACAGAGTCATATTTGTACTTGTTGTGGAGTAACCTGAGTGCATGGGTTATGTGGTGGATCCTGGCACCCGACAGGCAGCTGACAGTAACCTTTTCCTTGTTTAGCCTGGTGAGTGGGACATCAGTGTGCCTGACTATGGAGTCACCTATGATTAGTGTGTAGGGTAGGGTACGTTGTTTTGCCTTATGGGCTGTGGTTAAGTGACACACTGAGTCTGTGGGCTATGTGTCATTTGGGTTGTGTTGGGGGTGGAGGTTGATTGTGTTTCTGCTTTGGAGGTCTCTGTTGCTTGAGCAGATTATTATTGAGAGCCTCTGCAAATGTTTTTGTGTTTCTATGTGTGGATTTTGTTGGTGTAGGTTTAATGGGACTATGTGATGAGTGTGTTGTGGTGCAAATGTTTACTTTCTCCTCTTGACTGTCAAGTTCATTCTTGGATGGAGAGAACATTACCTCCAGTTTGGCTAGATAAGTGCATCTCTCACAGGTTGTAGTGTTGGGTGGTAGGAGGAGAGGTTTGTCTCTGTACATGAGGCAATTGCTACATTGCGCCAAGATGCCCAGATTCATCAGATAGACAGGAGAGAACACTGGGAGCTGACTCTTGTACATGCCTGAATAAAAAACTATTTTCCTCTAGGCAAGTGAGGAAAGTGAGTACCAGAGCTGTTTTTCTCTAAGCAAGTGAGGAAAGTAAGTACAAAAACTGTTTTCCTCTAGGTAATGAGGAAGATTAAGTGCTGTAGTAATTTGTAGCTTATTTAGTGCTTACAACAAGTTCTGAACAAGTGCTGAGCACGAATAAGCAAATTCAAGTGCTAAAACAAAGAATCTGTATCTGAAGTAGACTAGTTACAGGAAAGAAACAAGTGCAAATGCGGCTTTTAAATCAGAAAGTTGAGAGAGATGGAAAAATTGCCCAAACTGCCAATAACTAAAATTTCTGGGCCAGAAAACACTCCTTATTTGGTAGATAGGTTACCTAGTGTTTACCACTCCCACTGATAAGCTAGAAGGCTTCCCTCCAACACAGAAAGGCTTGGGGACTCAGGAGCTTACAAACAGTCCTGGATACAGCAAATCTGTATCTAGACTAGACTAGTTACAGGAAAGGCAGCAAACAAGCGTACACTTTTTTTTTGGCTCAGAAGCTTACAAGCAGTCCTGGATACAGCAAATGTGTATCTGGACTAGACTAGTTACAGGGGAAGGTGGGAAACAAGTGCAAAAATGGGCTTTAAACCAGAAAGTTGAAAGAGATGGAAAAACTGCCAAATGGCCAATAAACTACAATTTCTGGGCCAGAAACCACTCTTGTGGTAGATAGGCTACCTAGTGCTTGCCACCACTCCAACTGATAAGATAGAAGGCTTCCTCCAACACAGAAAGGCTTGGGGGCTCAGAAGCTTACAAACAGTCCTGGATATAGCAAATCTGTATCTGGATTAGAAAAGTTACAGGAAAGGTGGGAAACAAGCGCAAATGCAGGATTTTAAACCAGAAGGTTGAAAGAGATGAAAAAACTCCCCAAACGGCCAATAAACTACAATTTCTGGGCCAGAAACCACTCTTGTGATAGATAGGCTACCTAGTGCTTACCACTCCCACTGATAAGCAAGAATGCTTCCATCCAACACAGAAAGGCTTTGGGGGCTCAGAAGCTTACAAACAGTCATGGTTATAGTATCTGGACTAGACTAGTTACAAGAAAGGCAGGAAACAAGCTTAGAAAAAAATTTTTTTTGAAAGTGGAAAGGGAGAAAGGAGAAACAGAAGATAATTCAAAATTAAGGACCTAAGTGATTTGCCCTTCAGAAATGTTCTCTCTGTATTAGGTACAATGAGCCACTGACACTATACTGGAATAGAGCTGGGATAGAGCTGAACAGATGGGACTGGTAGGAGTGTCAAGTTAAAATATGATCTCACTGTACTCGGTTGAGTGAGAAAATGAGATAGACCCTGGAGAAGTGTTCAAACACAAATTTACAGGAGGGGCGGGCAATTCTAAAGCCACCAAGATTAATACCAAAACAAGAACAGGGAGGGTGGGCGGGAAACTAACTGCAGAGACAGAGAGAGACCACAGTATTCTATGAAACAACTAAATAGAAAAATAAATAGGTACAGAGAGACACATACCACAATATATAATGAAACAATTAAATAGGCAAAAATAAAATGCAGTACAATCTTTAACACTGCAAGTTTGTATTTAACTCAGCTAGTAATGCAGTTGATTGTAGGTATGTAGCAGAATCCAAATAACTCAGATATTGCTAGAATAAAAGGTTTTGTGTTACCATGCAATTTCTGAAGGATATGAAGTCTGAAGCTCAAATACCTGTCATTATTTATTGAATTCAATACTCACTGATTTGCCACAAAAATCCAGAGAATCACAAATCTTATGAGGAATATACCAAAAATATGAGGCAAAAATTGGGACATTCTGCAAAAATCTGGACAGTTGAAAGGTATTACACAGCATAATATCAACAATCCTAACCAGAGCATAGACAAACTAGCAAGCAAGTAAAGTACACAGAACTTGAATTCATAGTGATACACAAACTGATATTCCACACAGTTAAACACAAGCACACTCATTCAGATGCCAATCCAAGGTAAAAAATAAACTTTGTAAAAAGCCGTAAAATAAATTCTAAATGCATTTAATTGCAATTCTTAAGCAAAACGAGCAACTACTTACATTTAGAAACTACAGACCTAAAAATGCTCACTGCCACTGCCAATTTGGAAGATAAGAAATCTTTGCCCAGGCAAGTAGATACAAAGACCATAACTTGATTAACAAATCCCCTTTTACAGTAACAGTCCCGAGTCATTACATATACATTAATAATATGCCTTACTGACCCTGCTTTGAGAATCTTTGCCATCAAGGAAACAGATTTATGGATTGAGTTAATAACAGCAATATGAAGTACTGCACTATACAGTAAAAAAAATATTCCAAGCAAGATCTCTAGTTTAGGCGTTCTACTGGCATTTCGGATTTACATACCGGCATTTATTTGCAAATGCCGTTATGTAATCAGAACATGTTCTACTATTTTAAGTGAGAGTTGTACTGACAAAAAATTATATAAATGAATATGACACAACAAAACACCTTAATAAATAATGCAATTACTACAAAAACGCCAGCTATTTCAGGCCAAAATTAGTCCAAATATGCAATATTTAACTATAATGAAACTGGAACATCCAATGCTCTTTCTATCTACAAAAAACAATGGAGATTTACAATACTGCCTGGAACACAAATGCAGAGTTTTTCATTCCATAGGGAATAAAAGCAGTAAAGGGGCAAATGATTATGCAGTAACATGATTCTGTGCGTGGGACTGCTCATTACATCAAAGAGATATCACAACGGGGGGATGAGTGCTGATGTTTAGGTTTGGGTCGAGATTGGAAAAGGCATTTTCAGTTGGTACAGTGCCCCTTTAAGGAAAACAATACCTTAATGTTTCTGAACAGTATTCTGCACTCGCTGTAGCAGTTTTCTTTGAACACTTGAACAGGATGTCGACCAACTCTGCAGTTTGGATCTGTTTCACCATCTAAATCCTCACTGTGACCAAACTCACTTTCAATCAGCTACAATACAGATGCAGTTAGAGGAGCAATTAAGGATCATTTTATACATCATCTCATTGCAACCTCCAGTTGCATCTCCAATGCATCTTTCACGTAAAAGAAAGAAAATGTTGTTAAGTTGAAACAGAAACGTACCATTTTGGGGGTACATTTCCTGATGTTAACAAAAGCACAGTATGGTGCATTTTTTTTTAATTCACAGAACACCTTTAAAAAGGGGGTGCAGTGTGCCCCTGCGCCCATGCCTAAATCCGCCAGTGGTATGTGTGTGAACTCACTCTCTTCCTGCAGTGCATTTCTGAATTTAAATATTACAGACTGTACATTATTTTCTGGTTCAGAATATTTATCTGGCTTAGGAACATCACTTGCTCCTGCTGCTGTCATCTGTTTGATGACATGTATTTCCTATCATGTGTAGAAGTAGTGTTTTAATTGTCATCTATGATTACATTCAGTACTGTGGAGTAATTGTAAACACTTTTACTCATCTTTCCACCATGTTCCTGTGATGTATGAATTACACTCTGTTTCCAACACTGGCATGGCAGAAATGGTCATGCTGACTTCTATTTCTATGTGATTTCACCTTATAATTATTATTTTTTTACTTCTGCTCACTGCATTTTGTGATTTGTTGGCTATCCCTGTTTACTGAGAGTCACTTCATATTTTCTTTCTTAAAGTGACTGAAATGTTATAATTTCTTCTATGTTAGAACAGTTTTTGTGTTAATAATTTGTTGGTAGGTTCACTAAAATATATTACCTATTTCCATGTATTTTGTTTTTGTCTAGTTAATCTTCTGTTTTTACGCAATGAATTATTTTAGCTTGGATGTGTAGTTTTCGCATTCAGATAAAAGATAGTTCTATGGAATTTCCAAAAATTCTGTTGTAATCTTTCAAAACTTCCATTTGCAAAAATAGCATGGCTACTGGAGAGGTAGTATTGATCTGGCCCCTGCAGCCCAAAAGTATTAATTTTCAGGTTCATGATTTACACATATTTCACAAAGAAATGTAGCAAGATTTTGGTTCACTTCCAACATTTCAACAAAGTTTTTAAATGAACCTTTGCAGAACAGTTTGCTTTTCTCAGTGTCACAATTCATGAAAATGAGTCGCCATTTTTTGTCAACTTTCAGTTCAAATGGCAAATGGTAATGAAAGAAATTAATCAGCTAAATCACACATTACACATTCATTTATTTTATTTCCACTTTGTTGACTCTGTTACCCCCATTAGGCCAATGGCCTCTTTTAAGGGAAGACCTGAGGTGGTATTCATACTGATTATGGGAAATTTAGCCAGGGCACTTTGGAACTTCCCCTACTTGTCACATTGTAAGTAGGACCCATTTTGCAGTACTTCCTGTTTCCATTCCAGGCACAGAAGCGACCCAGAGAAACAGTGAGGTAGATGGAGAGGTGAAAGCAATTACTGAGATAGGAGAATGTGTGCATGATTTGGAAGAGATGTTTGATTCAAAAAAATCTGTTTGATGGAGATGAGTCAGCAAATGATGGCTTCAAGCCTCATGAATGGAGAACAGCAACAGTCATCCCTCTGCAGAAAGGTGGATCGTCTACAGACCCGGGAAAATCTTACTAATCTTATATGTAAAGCCATGGAAAGAATTATCATGGAAATGATCACTAATGACATAGGAAATCTCTAGACACTGGATCCAACCCAAATGTGATTTATCAAAGGCATTAATTCCTACTGAACTTGGTGGACTTCTTTGATAAGGTCACCAAAGCAATAGACCAGGGAAAAATGGTTCACACTGCCTAGTTGACCTGGCCAAAGCATATGACACAATTCCTCACTCAGGTATTGTTAACAAGCTTAAGAGGTTAGGTACAAATCCTTATATCACCCAGTGGATAGCCAAATGGCTCACAGACAGGATCCAAGAAGTTAGAATTGGGGAATCCAGCTCTACAAAGAGGTCAGTCACAAGCAGAGTTCCTCAGGGATTGGTCCTGGGATCACTGCTTTTTGGCATTTACTTCTCTGAAGTCAAGGCCACCACCAATGGCCTTGGAGTGATCAATGAATCATCTACTGACACAATCATCTACTCTCCAGGAAGAGCTGACACACACAACTAGTGCCAGAGCCATGGACTAAAACTAAATGTCAAGAATTGTTATCTACAGTAGTGAGGAAATCACTCTTATGTTGTGCAACTTACAAAGTTATAGCATCTAGGTCCAAAGAAGTCATTGTTCCACTGTCCCCAGCATTCATCAGACCTATCACTGAGTATAGTGCCCCCTTTGGTATGTACCTAACCAGGCATATCCAACAAGTGAAGTGTCCACAGAGATTCCTCAATAAAAAGAATACAGGGCATAAGTACCATGTCCTGTGCAGACCACCTATAGGCCTATCCCTGTATTCTGTCTTCTACAGGCTGTTGACGGGAGACCTTTGCCTGGCATACAAGGCATTGTCAGACCCCACTGTGATGGACCTCCTGCATATCCACAAAGCAAACAACACCAGAATTACCTGTTGCAAAGACTTAAACCTTGCATGTGATAAACATATGACCTGATGAAGGGACATTTGTGTGCCCCAGAGACTACCCTTCTATGGAACAGCCTCCACATCCATGTGAAGCAGAGTTCCCCCTTAACTGAATTCAACTGTAACTTGGACAACTGGATGGGAAACAGGAAATTCATCCCTGATTTGGCACCTGTGTATCTAATGGACACAGGCAGCCTATAAATGGTTAATCTCCCAGGCTCCTGCTTGTAAATGTTTCACCCCCTAAGTCTCTGCTTACACTTATCAAGGGTACCAGATGTTGTCAGAGATTTGGGATGCATTTTGACTGAGCTAGCATTACAGTAGAGATCAGGACATTTGCCCTTTCCCCACTGTAGTGCATTCTCAGAATTGGTATATAAAATTAGCAGGGGGTGTGGGTGGGGCACAGAGGGGCTTTCCCCCCTGCAAAAGCACTGTTTGTGTTGTATGTGGGTGTTGTTTGGGTTTGCCTTTTTCCAATGGACTGAATTGAAATGTTACAAATGTAATAAAATTGGACATTTCTGGATGGATTGCAAAAATGAAAATAAGAGTAAGGAAAAATAAAAAGAGAGGTGATCAAATGAAAAAAGAGAAGACATTTTAGAAGTAGCAGAAATAGAAGAAAAATTAAATGAGAAAAATAATAAAGAGGACATAGAAGAAGTTTCTGAAAGAAGTGATGAAGAAGACATAAATTGTGAGGTAGTAAACGAAAAAAAAGAATTATATTGGCAAAAGGGTAAAAGAAAAACAAAATTTAAAAGGATAAGTACAAAAGAAAAAAAGAAAGGGAATGGATGAAAAAGAATATATACAGCTAATGACTGGGGTTTGGTATAATGGTTTAGGTGTTTGACTCACAGACACAAGGTACAATGTTTGATTCTCACCTTTGTAAGGGGAATTGGATAGGCTTAGAATGGCCTATTAAAAAAGCTAGCCAAGTAATTAGCTATGAACTTATGAAACCTTGAATCTTCGGAAAACGGAACATGAAAATTTTAGAGTGATTTCTGTAAATGTGAATAGTATTAATATTATAATAAGAAGAACAGGGATTTTGAAGTGCTGTAATTCATGTGATGCAGGTGTAATTATATTAGAAGACACAAGATTTTTAACTACTGAAGAAAGATTACAAACATGATACTATGGGGAGTAGAGATAATATGGAATTTGGGAAATGAGAGATGTTCTAGCATAACCATTTTCTGTAGAAATACAGTAACAATATTATATGTAACTTTAGCAAAAATGGGAAGATGAAACATTGTAGATTTAAAATGGGATGAAAAGGTATATAGACTTACATCACATGCTTATACTAATTACAAAGAAAAGGAAAGCTTATTTCATCAGATTTTAGACAATGTAGTGATAAATATGAATATTATATTAACAGAAAACTTTAACTGTGATTTAAGAGGTAAGTGTAAAAAGAAAGAAAATGATATAATAGAAATATTAAAAGTTATGAGATGTGGTAAGGTAAAACTATGGGACAAAAATTCATGGACTTGCAAAAGGTGTATGTATAGAACTGAAAAAAGATGATGTTCATAGTATCAGAGGGTTTAGTTATAGGAGAAGGGGAGGTAGTTGAAAAAAACATGGAATGAAGAAGGAAAGTGATCAGCAATACAGTTAGGGAAAGATCGTATTACTATGAGACCATTTTATAAAATTGGTCTGAATGGTAGATGATATTTAAGGAAAAATATAAAAATGCTTTTTACATTGGCAATATGATGTGAGAAAGGTAGTGAAAGAAAAACATAAAAGCACATATAATGATGCGTTGGAAGATTTAGAATACAGGATCATAGGATCATAGGAGATTACTAGGCTATCAATACGGAGGTCATTTTAAGCCTAGCCATTTCAACCCAATGTAAAACCATAGAACTGCTAGTTAATACCCAAGACTGCATTAAGTGATGACTGCCCATGTTCAGGAGGGTTGTGGGTGATATCCCCAGTAAGAATTTATGGTGCCCCATACACTCATCCAGGTTCCTCTTGAACAATGTCATAGAGGTGCTCTGTTTCACATGAATTGATAGCCTGTTCCAAAGATGTGGCAGTCACTGGGAAATCTGTTCCTCAAGCCTGTCCTATTAAGTTGCAGGCTACATTTAAGTCCCTGTAATGGGTATCCCTAGACCCATTTGTTTTATGGATGTACAGCAAGTTCCTTAGGTTTGGGTCTTTGATTGCTCTGTTGGCCAGGCATAAGTCTCCCCTAAGAAGTTTATATGATATGGAGGATTCCGTTCAGAAGCTCGAAATACCGAAATCTCAAATTTCAGTATTTCAAGCCCAACAAGCCGAATCCACATAATAGCAAAAGTTTAGAAGCGCGAAATTTAAAACCTCGAATACCGGAGGTTTTGAATTTCGCGCTTCTAAAGTTCTGCTATGGTCATGTATTCAGGTAAGTGTGTGTGTGTGTGTGTGTGTGTGTGTGTGTGTGTGTGTGTGTGTGTGTGTGTGTGTTTTAAGGGGTTTGGGTAGGGGCTGTGGTGTGTGTCAGTGTGTTTTGTTACTGTGATGTGTGTGTGTGTGTGCGAAGAGAAAGTAGCTTGTGTGGTGGTGTTTTGTGTGTGTTTGTATGTAGTACGACCTTGGAGTGAAAATATTTAAGTAGGGGGGTTGTGGAGGCGCAGGGTGTCTTGCCCCACTACTTTCATATAGTAGAGTGATTGTGTGTGTTTGTGTGGTGGATTGTATGTGTGTGTGTATTTGTGTGTGTGCGTGTATGTGTGTGTGTGGGTGTGTGTAGTAAAACTGCAAAATTCAAAACTTCTGGTTTTCGAGGTTTTGAATTTCACAGTTTTTAGTTTTCGTTGTTTTGTGGATTCCACTTCTTGGGCTCGAGATACTGAAATACGAGATTTCAGTATTTTGAGCTTCTGAAGTGAATCCGATATGGAATATAGTGATAGGTACTTTATGACAGAAAACACCTTGACAAATAAAAAGAATTATGTCTATATATAAGCAAAAATATTTTTACACAGAAAAAAGAGAAATATGAAGTTACTTAAGCAGATTATTAAAGGAAGATGGTAATGTAATGAGAGAAATAAAACAATTTAAAAGGAGAAATAGAATGAAAGCAGGAAAATATTATGAAGAGTGTAGTACAATATGTACAGATATGGTTAAAGGAATAACAACGCTAGTGAAGAAGACATGGAAAGTAAAAAAATGTTAACAGAAAAACAGAATAAAGAGTTGGAAAATAGATTTCTTTAAATGAGCTAGTTAAAGTGGATAAATGAACAAGATGAATTATTAGTAAAAGTGCATAAGCATAAGAGAAAAAACAGTGTATAATTAAAGAAATAAAATGTAGCCAAGAAAAAAATATTTTTGTGGAAAATGAAAATTGATGATATAAAAAAGATAGAAAAGTAGGGATGGCTTTACATAAAGAGAAGAGTAAAGGTTTAGGTGATATAGTAAAGATAGGGGGTATACATTTTACAATGAATGGAATTTCAGTGTTAGGAATACAATTTGGGAATAAAGATGTAAGAAAAATTTAATAGTAAAACTTTTTCACTTATATGGGTTCTAGATTAAACCAATTAAAAGAGGAGTTTTGTATTTAAATGAGTGTATAATTGAAGAAATAAAATGTTGCCAAGAAAACTATTTTGTGGAAAATGAAAAGTGATGATATAAAAAAAGATAGAAAAGTATGGTTTAAGAATGTAATGATAAAACATTAATATATAAAACCATGGGAAAATCTAACAGATAAAAATTTTAAGACTATAAAAATATGAACCAAATGGTGTAATCAGAAAATAGAATGTCAAGATATTTTGTTGAGACTGGTAATACATAAATTGCCAGTAAAAGGAAATATGCCATATAAAAAGAAAAGTGACAGAATGTGATTACATTGAATAGAAGAAGAAACTATGGAACGTGTATTTTTGAAATGTAAAAGAGTAAAAAGTTATGTGGAAAACTAAGTAAAGATTTTTTTGAAGATATAAAATAAGTGGATAAAATAAACATGGATATGATTAAATATCGATATTAGAAGTAAAGAATATGTTAAAATAGATAAAAAGTTATTATGTTATATGGGTTATATGGATGAAAGAATAAATGAAGCTATGTTTAACGGTAAATGAATTTTAACAACAATATTAAGTAAAATCAGATGTTGGTTATGACAAAAGAAGTGGGGGGTCTAATAAGATCTAATAAGGTTGAAAATTTAGTACGACTGTGGAAGAAATTATGAATATGTGTAAACAGATTCACAAATTTCTGAACTTTATTACCAACAGCACTGATTTTTTTGAGATTCATGTATCAGATGAATGATACAAAAATCTCTTATTTGGATATCTTGCTTGACAAGGACTTGGCTAATGACTATTATGTCTCAGAAATTTATCGAAACCCCATTTACTCCAACTCTTTTTTACACTTCTCCAGTGCTCAACCCTTGACGTAAAAAAGATCAGTGGTCAAAGGACAGTTTGTTAGAGAGGGGAGGATGGTTACCTAAGAACATGATTTTTTTGGAAGAATGTGCTAAGTTGGAGTCAATGTTTTTAAGGAGGGGATATCCAGCTAACATGGTTGGTGAATTGAAAAATAAAGTTATTGCAAAGAGATAAAGTGTATGTCGCTTTACTGAAACAGGATTTGGTGGATGGCCACATAGGACTGACAAATGTCCATATTGATGAGTTAAGTGCACATTCCTGTTCTTTTATTACCAACTAGAATCTAGACTGTAACATTTTAAGATAGGTTTTAAATAAAAACTGGCTGCTGCTTACGGAGGGTGTTGAAACCCACAATCTTTTCCTAGAAAGACCAGCTATTTTTTTTGGAAAGAGAGAAATCTGAAAAATATTTTGGAATCTAGGTCAGGTTTCAAGAAGGAGAGTAATGTTTACCATGAGATGAACAAATGTGGTACTTTTCAGTTTTGTTAATGGATTTACACAAGGAAACGGTTTAATATTAAGGTTATTTTGTTAAAGGGAAAATTAATTGCAGGAGCAAGGGTGTTATATACATAGCCCTGTGTTAACTCTGTCGTTGTTTTTACATAGGAAATACAGAATGGATGTTAAAGGACAGAATGTATGAGCACCTTTATGACATCTGTATAAATAAAAACTTACTAATGCTTTGGCAAGGCTTGTAAATGAGTTCCCTGAATGCTCATTTAAATTTATTGTTGTGGAACAAGTAACTCCAAATCTGAGAGGTGGACCATGGCATCTGTTTCTCGGGTTAAGAGAGTTATACTGGCAATTAACTGTGAAAATGGAATGCTGGCCATGGTTAAACAATAACGCTTCCATTTCGAGCCATTTAAAGTTGAAAGCTCTATGTAGATAGTTGCCATAAGGAAGTGTGTTACACTTTGTTAGGAGGTATGGTTTTGCTTACGTGTTTTATTGGAGTAGGTTATCTAAACCATGAATTTTATTTCTTTAGTCATTTGATGATGTTTGTTAGTCCAAGATGAAAGCACTTCTCTTTGTGTATATTTTTTAATAATTTTTATTAAAAAGTTTTGGTTTTAATAGTTTGACAATTTTTTTATAGTTTAGTCTAAGCCTGTTATCCCCTGTGAGCGTGCTGTGATTTGTTTTTCTTCAGTTTGTTGGCCTGGGTTTTCTTAGAGTCTGCATGTTTTTCAAAGTCAGCATGTCAACTGGGGATTGAGCTGCTTCACAAGTGCTGTTTTCAGACAACAACATCACGGACATCCATCAGACTGTCGACAACCTTACCCTGCTTGTACAGCAGCTCTCTCAAAAGGTTGATGCTTTTCTTTCTTCCCCACATGCCCCTCAACCTGCTCAGCAATGTTCTTCTTATTATTATGACAGCATGTGGAATCCATGTAGAACTTAGGAAAGGAACTCTCCATTATCAGCAGGAACTCAAGCAGTTCAGTATCGTTTTCATAATAACAGCTTAGGTAAGAATATCCCACTGTTATCTGAATGGATTTGTAATGGGATTAATTATTTCCCACTATCATTCCTGTTATGGATAATACAAACAATAAGTTAAAAGAGCTAGATTATAAACTGTTTAAGTTAAAAAAAATACAAATTGAGAATGCTTATTTTTTAGAAGCTATTAAATTGAATCAAGTTCCTGTAGGTCTTCGGCTATGGGAATTTCCCACTGGCCTCAAAAAAGATTCCCCTTTTTACTGTGACTTGTTAACTTTGTTAAACCATGACAATCACGGTTGTAAATTAATGGAATTATTAGTTAAATATAACCAAAAATCTATTGAACAATTAACTGCAGACACACAACAATTTGAACAGTCTATCATTGGTGATACGGAATATTTCTGCTATCAATACGAACATGCAAGAATTTTTTCAAGCATTGATCTTTGAATGGAACAGGTCATAAATCTGAAGATTAAGAAATTAGAGAGGGATTGGCTGGCTTACCATCAAAGTTATTGCATACCCAGTGCCAATACTATCTCAAACCTAGGGAAAAAAAATGTTTTCATTCTGGCCCTCATGTTGGGAATCAAAGGTCAATACAGAATTCATTAAATGGTAATGATTCTAATGATGGGATGCTAGTTACCAATGACTACACTGAACTTGGGTATCATGCTAATCCCTCAGATTTTACTCCATTGAGAGGGTTGGTGAGACTGAAGCAAAAACAGGAAAATCAGCAATGGAGGGGGACGATGATGCGACTGAGCCGACATCAGTGCCAACCAGGAGACATAACAGGGCCCCTTCACCCCAGGCAACACCAGTGGAACAACAGGGAATGGACAAACCCTCCATGGCACTAAAAGCTGGGACGTTAAGATATGATATGGATGATTTCAACAATGAGTTAGTACTTTATACAGAGGGATTTCCATGTTGTAAAGTGATAACTAACATTGATGGCAATGTCAACATTTACAATTTTACTGAGTATGACTTTGATTATTCTTTCATACAATTATTGGGGAAGGGGATAACATTCATCCCTTTACAACATGCCAATATAGCTCACTTGTTGATAGATTTAAAATGCTTTGTGAGAAAACTAAACTTTAGAATGATTTTTAATGAGTCTACATTGGTCACTGATGCATTGCAGACTTCTAATACTTTTAACCCCACATTAAACCTCATACTACAAACACTTTACAAGATGTGTGAAATGGATATGAAGAAAATGATTGTCAGAAAACATGGTGCTTATGATTATAACCTCACCAAACAGGAATTTAACAAATTAAAAGAAGCTAAAAATTCAGGATTGAGGTTTATGAAACTGGATAAGGCTGGGGGTTTGGTTGTGATGACTCAGAATGACTATAAAGAACAGATGGTTCTAATGCTGACTGATAATGTGTATGAACAGGTTTCTTTAAATGAAGTCAATCAAGCCTATTGGAGGATTAAGAACCAAATGAATGACCTATTTATAGAGGGGGCAATATTTATTGAAGAATTAAACTACTTAACTTTGACGTCTCCCCTTACCCCCACAAGATTTGGCATTCCAAAAATACTCAAGGTCTATGTGACCAGTAGTGGATAGTAGGGGTCTATAATGCAGGCATGTGTGAAGTTTCTAGATTATAAATGGAAAGACATTCTAAAATGTGTACCCCCAGTCTGTAAGGATTCTTGGAGTTCCCAAAAAAAGTTAATGAATTTGAGTTTAATAGGAATGATCTTTTAATTACCACTGACATCAGATCCCACACCATGTTGGGTTAGCATGGTTTAGGGAATTTTTGGAATGCATAAGGATTGACACAACTCTTATTAATGTGTTGAAAGAGTTACTGGAGATAGTCCTTTTAGTAACTTCATCAGATGAATAATACAAAAATCTCTTATTTGGATATCTTGCTTGAGAAAGACTTGACTAATGATTGTTACTTCTCAAAAATTTATCAAAAACCCATGTACTCCACTCTTTTTTATACTTTTCCAGTGCTCACCGCTTGATGCAAAAAAAGATTAGTGGTCAAGGGACAGTTTCTTACAGCAGCAAGGATAGTTACCTATGAACATGTTTTTTTGGAAGAATGTGCTAAGTTGGGGTCAATGTTTTTAAGGAGGGGATATGCAGCTAACATGGTTGGTGAACTGAAAAATGGAGTTATTGCAAAGACATAAAGAAAAGTGTATGTCCCTTTACTGAAACAGGATTTGGTGGATGGCCACTTAGGACTGACAAATTCTCATATTGATGAGTTAAGTGTATATTCCTGTTCTTTTATTACCAACTACAATCTAGACAGTAACATTGTAAGAGGGGTTTTAAATAAAAACTGGCTGCTGTTTATGTTTACAGAAAGTGTTGAAACCCACAATCTTTTCCCAGAAAAAACAGCTATTGTTGTTCGGAAGGAGAGCAATCTGAAAAGATATTTTGGAATCTAGGTCAGGTTTCAAGAAGGAGAGTAATGTTATCACCAGATAGCAAATGTGATACTTGTCAGTTTTGTAAATGGATTTACAAAGGGAAGCAGTTTAATATTAGGGACAAAGATTGTTTTGTTAAAGGGAAATTTAATTGCCAGAGCAAGGGTGTTATATATGCAGCCCTGTTTCAACACTGTCCTTGTTTTTACATAGGAAAAACAGAATGGATGTTAAGGGACAGAATGTATGAACACCTATATGACGTCCGTACAAAAAAATGTACTAATGCTTTGGCAAGACATGTAAGCGAGCTCCCTGAACACTCTTTTAAATTTATTGTTGTGGAACAAGCACCTCCAAATCTGAGATGTGGACCATGCCATCTGCTTCTCGAGTTAAGAGAGTTATACTGGCAATTAACTGTGAAAGTGGAATGCTGGCCAGGGTTAAATGACAACACTTCCATGTCAAGAATTTTGAAGTTGAATGCTCTCCGTAGATAGTTGTCATAAGGAAGTGTTTTACTGGTTGTTAGGAGGTGTGGTTTTGCTTATGTGTTTTATTGGAGCAGGTTATTTAAACCATGAATTCCATTTCTTTAGTTATCTGATGAAGTCTTGTTTATTAGTCCAAGCCAAAAGTGCTTCTCTTTGGTGTACAGTTTTTAATTATTTTTATTAAAAAGTTTTGTTTTCAATAGTTTGACCATTTTTTACTGTTTAGTCTAAGCCTGTTAACCACTGTGAGCATGCTGTGATTTGTTTTTCTTCAGTTTGTTGGCCTGCGTTTTCTTAGAGTCTGTGTATTTTTGAAAGTTGAGAAAAAGAAAGATAAAATAAGGGGTAAAATATTTTATTTTGCTTCAAATTTATGCAGAACACTAGCAAAACTAATAAAGTTGTTAAACATTTCAAAGAAGTTTTATATTGCTGGAACCTTATGTTTGGACCAAGTATGGGTTTTCCATATAGGAGAGGAATACTGAAGACAGAAATTGATTATCATGCTTATATTAGTTTACAATAATTCTGAGAAAATGCACATGAGTTTATTGACCATGCTGCATTAGTTATATCAATCGGACATGGTATGGATTCTATCAGTGAGGGGAAAAGAATAAAGAAATTGACAGGATGGGTTACAGAAACTAAAAAATGGGGTCAGAATTTAAATATTTTATGGTCTAATGAAATTATATTTATTCTGTTTTGTGATAACTGGACTCATTGTTGGATTCTTTTCAAAGAGAGAGTCATAAAAATGTTTTTCATCCTTGAAAAAGATTTATGGAAAAAAGAAAAAATATAAATATAAAAAGTTATACAAAATTTTCAAAATGTCTTTAAGGAATAACAATTTAAAAAAAAAACTGTGAAGCTGAAAGTGTAAAAACACGTTACTTCAAATGTAAGAAAATAAGTCTCCCCATTATTAAGTAAAACACATGAATAGCAGTTTATGTTAAATGAAACATATGAAGAAGAAAGATAATCATATTACTGTGTCTTCTTGGGAAGGGATATTGAAAATATTGTAAAATAATATTGTTTTGCAATATACTAAAGTGCCTGCACCAATAAAGAAGGGAAATGTAAAAAAAACTGAAGTATTACTAATGACAGATTAGTTAATTTGATCACAGTTCCTGAATTAAGTAAATTATTAACTATATTTCCCAAAGATTCATCTCCAGGGTCTGATATAGTCTGATTTTCTGCTGTGGTAAAGATTTCTTTAGTGTTTTCAGCCTAAAATATTGTAGCTGGTAGCTGTAACATAGTCCAGATACAGGTTTGTTGTATCTAGGCCTGTTTGCTTGAAGTGGCTGTTTGTTTTGAGCACATTTTCCAGGCCATCTTAGATTGGCAAGGGCCCTTCTGCATGCTAGTAAGAGGACTGTGCTGACTGGTACCTGGCTGGTAAAGGTTGGCTGGTCTAGGGCTTGGAGTAAGCACCTCAGTAGTTCTTTTGCGCTTTTTTTAAAGTTTTTTTTTTTAAGTTTTAACCTTCTGGTATTTAAGCCTCACCCTTGAGTGAGTTTCTGTTTGTTTGTGCATTGTTCAGCACCGTGTACTGCCACACAACTGTGCCCCATAGCTAGAGAGATAATTTCAACAATATTTCCCTTACATACAGCTGTATGACATTTGTGTAGTCCTCATCTTTAGTACATTTTCAGGAAAAGAGGCATTACTAGTGAAGCCGTGTAAGCACCTCATTGTGATAACAGCCTCAAGAGTTTTTGTGTGACCCTGCTCTACTGACTACTGTGGCAATAAACCTAGCCTCTGACATACTGACACATATCGCCCACTAGTTATTTATATATGTGACCCCTTTTTTTGCCATATTCCTGTTTCTGACCATATAAATTTACCTAGCAGTACAGATGGAAAAGATCCCACAATTTCTCCAGCCAGCTTGGTCGACATGGGCATCTTGAGGCAGTGTAGCAATTGCCTCAAGTACACAGACAACTCTCTACTTCTAGTCCACACAAACTCAACATGTGAGAGATGCAGCTATATTAAAAACCTTGAATCCATACTCTCTCACATGCCAGTCAGTACATCTGACACTGAACAGGTTGTCAGCATGCACACCTCACCACCTATTCCACCCAAACCCACATCACACATACCTACATATTCGGATCTCCTTGTCAGAAACGTATCTAAACACCAGAGACCTCCCAAACACAAACACAAGCATGCTACGCATAATACTTCCTCTGCAAAACACAATACACACAATAGCTCATGCACCAGTGTCTCACCTGTCAAGCCCATTAGACTAAACACTAAATCTAACATATTAGTTAAAGGTGACTCCATCGTGAGACACACAGATGTCCCTCTCACTAGGCTGGATAAGGAAATGGTCATGGTCACTTGTCTGTCAGGTGCCAGGATCCACCATATCACACATGCACTCAAGTCTCTCAACAACAATATACTGTTATGACTCTGTCATAGTCCATGTTGGTGTGAACGACTTGGGATGTACCTCTCTGGAATGTATGAAGAGAGACATGACTGAGCTCTCGGATTATTTGTCTCGGGCAGGTATGTCCTTAGCCTTAAGCAGCATTTTACCTTCAACTAGAATGATGCCTCAGTACAAACAGAAAATGACTGACTTCAATAACTGGCTTAGTTTTTGGTGTCATTCTAAGGGGATCCATTATCTATCAGCCTAAGATGACATGATCAACAGACCTCGATGCTTTGCCAGAGATGGTTTTCATCTGTCACCCCTGGGATTTCGGCTACTGGCTAAGGCTCTTTCCACCCCTATGGTGCCTTTTTTAGGCAGTGTCACAAGGCAAAACTCCCAACGTAAAAATACCAACCAAAAACAACCTCAAGGTCATACTGCTGAATGATAGGAGTCTTAACATAAAACTTCACTCACTGGAAGCAGTCCTCTCCTTGGAGGACACAGACATTTGTGCAGTCACAGAGACCTGGTTCAAGACTGTGGAGAGCACCCCAGCCATACTGGGTTACACCTCTTTCCACACATTCAGACCACAAACAGAAGGCCAGAAAACTAAAGCAGAGATACCTTATCTGAAAGTACTATCCCCTCCTTCTGGAAAATATCCCAAGTCATCCCACTCCATAAAGGTGGTAGTTCTATAGACATATCCAACTATAGACCCATTGCCATTCTTTCCCCACTACCCAAAATAATGGAGAAATGTGTACACAAGCAACTAATGCAATACCTTACACAGAATAACTTACTATCCAACTCCCAGCATGGTTTCAGGCCACACCACAGCACCACCTCAGCCCTCCTTTCCTTAACTAATGCCATAAACCAAAAGAGAAATGAGAACAGGCTATCCTCCACCCTCTTTCTTGACCAATCAAAAGCCTTTGACATGGTCAACCATGAACTTCTCATTCTTTCTCTAAAATCTATTTCCCTCAATAAGCACGCAATCTACTGGTTCCAGTCCTACCTGACTGGTAGACAACAGGTGATACTATGGCAGGGCAAACTCTCCAGCCAGCTACCTCTCATACTTGGTGTCCCTCAAGGCTCCATACTAGGTCCACTACTCTTCTCTATTTTTATCAACAACCTTCACACTGCTATCCCTAAAGCTACCTGTATTCAATATGCAGATTCCACTCTGATCTGTTCAGTCACCTCCCCATCCGAACTGCAAATCCTAACCCAAAATACATTTAACATTATTGAGAACTGGCTCTCCAACCAACTGCTACTGCTGAACCCCAATAAAACTAAACTTCTACTCTTCATCCCCACTAGTAGATCTAACACACTTTCATTCTCTGTCACGTCTAACAGTGGTACCACTATTTCCCCAGATCATCACACCAAACTGCTAGGGGTTATCATAGACAATAATCTCAAATTTGACCTATAGGTCAACAAAACCATACAGACCATCAATAGGAAGCTTGGATCACTGTATAGAAGCAACACATTTTTAACCCCACTGGCTAGGACTGCAATCGCCCTGTCACAACTACTCTCTACTCTTTTACATGCCTCGCTGTCCCATAGCTACAACCATATTGCCAGATTCGCCACTGGCTCCGCCTATAGAACCCACCAGTGCCAGAACCTGAAACAACTAGAGTGGCTAGAACTGCCCAGCTTAATTCAATTCAATCTGCTCTTAATAGCGCACAAAATTCTGTACCACCCTGAGGATACCCCCTCACTTACAAATATTATTAAGCCATATAGCAACCTGAGATCCCTACGGTCAGCCAACAAACTACTGGTCCAAACCCACAAAGCTAATAACTCTGCTGGTGAATCTCTGTTTGCCAACTTTGTTGGCAAAACCTGGAATTCGTTGCTAAACAATATAACCCTACAATCCTCCAAAAGTCTCTTAAAAAAAAACTCAAACAGTATCTCAACGTGAATTGGCTTTGTCCATGTACCAACCCTGATTAAGTTATAAACTGAAAGCATAATCTGTAAATATCATAACATGCCACTACGTCACCAAGCTCTATATCCAATCTGACGTCTCTTGCTTTTAATTGTGTCTGTCCATGAGAATTGTGAGTCCCTACTAGGGAACATTACTAAACCATTGTACATAATCACTTTGTTTTCCATTTTCTAATGTTATCTAACGTCTTGTGTAATCTATGTAAGTTTGTCTATTTGGAGCTTCTCTCCCCGGGCCTCCACTGAAAATGGACATGTATCCAGTTGGACTATCCCGGTAAACAAATCTAAAATAAAATAAATAAATAAATACACCTCCATACTGGTTAAACTGCATGATGCCCTAGAGATACTTCAGGTGCAGTTAGCTAGGACACTTATTCAAGTCATTGCCAGCTACACAACCCCATCCATGAATCAGGACACCCACTCTGCCTATTTGGATCAACTTGAGTCTATCAAAATGTATCTGAACACCTTGGTTTTGGGTGACTTTAACTACCCTAGCATTGACTGGGTGAATTACTTGTGCTCAAACTCATCTGCCCAAAGGTTCCTTGACTTTGTCAGCCCCAATGCTCTGGACCAGCTGGTTGACACCCCCACTAGGGGAGCCAACATCCTGGACCTGTTGCTTACAAACAAGGGAGACCAATGTGGCACCCTCACTGTAAGTTCATCCCTGGTGAGATCTGACCACAAATCTCATTTGAAGTAACTATCCCACCTGCCACCCCCCCCCCCCCAGCAGCAGTGAGACTAAAAAACTACTCCAAAGCAGATTATACCCTCTTACAGGATGGTATAAATAGCTTCACTGCATCTCCTCCCTCAGACAGAACCAGTAACCATGCTAAGCTCTACACCAATGCCCTACACTAGCACCTGTATAACTACATTGACTTGGCAGTACCTGTTAGGACGAAAACAAGCTCTTCAAGGAAGAGCAAACATGCCTGGTGGACAGCCGCCATTAACAGTGTAATGCTCATGAACTGGCCCAGCAATCAAGGAGCCTCAATTCTCACCACTAACACCAGAAAGGGGCGTCCATATAGGGAAAGGATAACAAATAAACACACAGTAAAGTACAATTTCCCTTAAGAGCACAGAGAGATCACAGTCAGTCTGGGGCTGGTTGCTCCCTTTCTCTTCAGGTCCCCAATAGACTCCCTAATGGCACAGCTATAGGGTTCAGATCTCAGCCTAGTGGGCAAGCTAAAACCTCCAGCACCCTCTCTATCCAACCAGTGCTTCATGTCCCTTCCCAAGTAGCTGACACATATGCACACATTTTTAGATAAGAGTTTATACAACCACACAGACACTCCTGGGTAAGGCTGGCACAGGTTCTCCAGCTGTGCCCCTTTTCTGCCCAGTCTAAAAGGTAGTACCAGCTGCCACCACCCACTGATATTTATCAGCTACTCAAAGGCCTTAAAAGGGTGTCCAATTATTACTGTGCAATATTATTATCCAAATGGTAAGTGTGACCTAACAGTCAAGGCTTATTAGAGTGACTTGGTACAGTATCAGTATATACATGCAATGTACTCTAGAGCTTGACTCTACATAAAACAGCCACAGTTGAAAGGTTTAAAAAATATTTAATAATAAAAACACAAGACAATACTTCTTACTACACAGTGTTAGTCAAGAGTTCACAGATAGAGAAATACTTAGTGGGTGGTGGCAGCTGGTACTACCTTTTAGACTAGGCAGAAAAGGGGCACAGCTGGAGAACCTGTGCCAGCCTTCCCCAGGAGTGTCTGTGTGGTTGTATAAACTCTTATCTCAAAGTGTGTGTCAGATACTTGGGCTGGGACATGAAGCACTGGTTAGACAGAGAGGGTGCTGGAGGTTTTAGCTTGCCCACTAGGCTGAGATCTGGAATCTATAGCTGTGCCAGTGGGGAGTCTTATTGGGGACCTGGAGAGAAAGGGAGCAACCAGCCCCAGACTGACTGTAATCTCTGTGTGCTCTTAAGGGAAATTGTACTTTACTGTGTGTGTATTTGTTATCCTTTCCCTATATGGACGCCCCTCACTGGGGTTAGTGGTGAGGATTGAGGCTCCTTGATTGCTAGACCAGTCCATGGACATCACAAACAGGCTTTACAATAAAAGGAAGAAACTGCTGTCAAAGGGTAAGAAGGAGCGGGCTCTAAACTGGACACTCCCTCCTCAGCTTAAATAAGCAAATAAGGACAACCATAAGGAGTTCTTTAGTTGCATACATAACCTAAAAAGTAAGGCCCAGATATGCGCCAAACTGGTATTTAGTGGTAACACATATAGTGAGCCAGTGGACACACTCCCCTGTCCCCACCACATGTACCTCATGACATCTCTACCACCTGTCCCCTACCTTGTATCTCTAAAGACCAGGTCGTAAATGCCTTATCTAAGGCCAAAAACACAGCATCAATGGGACCTGATAACATCCCAGGCTGCATCCTACATGGGCTCAAACAAGAATAAGCAACACCGCTGGGTACTCTTTTCAATCAAAGTCTACGCACCGGCTTCATACCAGCTGAATGGAAAACAGCCACTGTTATCCCCTTGCACAAAGGTGGTGTTTCTACTGACCCCAGGAACTACAGACCTATTATCCTGACTAGCCTTATCTGCAAGGCCATGGAGAGAATCATCACAGACCTTATCAACAAATATTTCAAAATAATAGATCCTACCCAGTTTGGATTTGTCAAGGGGAGATAATGCCTGTTAAACCTGGTGGACTTCTTTGAGACAGTTACCAGGCCCCTTGGATGAGATGAAATCTGTGCATACAGCCTACCTAGACCTAGCTAAGGCATTTGACACTATCCTTCACTCAGGCATCATTAACAAACTTTCCCAGCTAGATATCATCACCATTGGGTATTCATATCAACTTTTATAACATAAGGTGGGTTGTGAACTGTCTCACTGACGGAACCCATGCAGTCAAAATAGGGCAATCCACCTCCAACAGCAGAACTGTAACCAGTGGCATTCCACAGGGATCGGTCTTGGGACCTCTACTGTTTGGAATCTATTTCTCCAACGTACAAGCTAAAACCAAGGGACTGTGGCTGACAAAGTTTGCTGATGACTGCAAACTGGGTGCGGTCACAGAATCTCCAAACAATGTCACCATCCTTTAAGAAGGTCTTACACAAACAAATGACTGGTTCCAAAGTCATGGCCTCAATCTCACTGCAAAAAAAATGTATTATCATCCCTTTCTGTAAGAGCGACATTCCTGCAAATTACAACATCAGTGGCAATACCCTAAGTACACAGTCAGTGGTGAGAGATCTGGGCACTAAGGTTGACAGCAACCTTGTCTTTGATCACCATGTTTCCACAGTCGTAAGAAGGGCATTCTATATGGCTCATCCCATAAGTAAGAGGATTGCCTCGAGAAAAAGGAGAAGTTATCACCTCCCTGTACTCTTCACTTATTAGGCCAATAATTGAGTACAACACCCCTTTTGGTATGTACCTTTCAAAGCACCTGCAGCAATTGGAGAGACCACAAAGATTCCTCACAAAGAAAATTCAAGATCTACAGCAGCTATCCTATGTAGATTGGTTGAAACCACTGTCACTTTATTCTGTTAAATACAGACTACTCAGAAGTGATCTCTGCCTTGCATATAAAGTGATCTCCAACCCTACTTTATTGGAAATGCTGCACATCCGCAAGTCAAATGACACACTGGTTACTCACTCTAAGGACTTAAACCTGGTATGTGACATCAATAGAACCTGCTGGAGGGATAGATTTGTCTCCCAGAGGTTACCACACTTTTGGAATAGACTCCCACTTCATGTCAAACACCTCACGAGCCTTATTCAAACGCAATCTAGATGATTTGATGGGTAACCATAAACTCACCCCTGGGGTTCCACCTGTGTCCCTCTTGGGCAGGGGCAATATGTGCTAATTGTGGTAACAAGGGTAAATTTGGGTAGGCTTATGAGGACCCTCAAGCCATTAGCCTAGTAACTTCCTATGATCCTATGATATATTTTTTATACTCAAATGTCTCAGGACCAACAAACGTTATTTTTAAATGTATTAAATGAGTGTTTGTGAGATGGAATCATGAGTAGCAGGATTTGTTCAGGAATAATTAATTTTATACTTAAAAAAGATTGATAAGGCTGATACTTTTGAATAGGAGATTTGTTAAACAAGCCAGTACTGATTATAAATTATTTTAATAGACTCTATACGGAAAAAAGGTAGAGGTGTAGCAATGACATGTGACATTATTTGGGATGTACTAGACAGTTCTGAAGTTAATGAAATAATTATTCTGTTCTTAAAAGTATTTGATACTTCAGGCTTAGGTTCATAGGTAGGTACTAGGCTATCGGCCTACGGGCCTATGTAAGCCTAGCCAACACGGTTCCCTGGCTTACGCCACCCAAGAAAGTTATTTTCCTGTGCCACTGTCGAGCAGAGATGCAGAAGTGATCCCGGGGTGTATTTCCTATTTCCCATCCACTCAACAAGACTTTTCTTGAAGAGTGCTAATGAAGAACTTTGCTTGACATAGATGGATAGCCTGTTCCAGAGTTTGGAAAGTCTCTGGGACAGGAATCTATCCCTCCAGCATGTCCTGTTTATTGTGGTGATAAGGTTTAGGTTCCTAGAGCATGTAGCTCAGAGGGATTGGAATATGTTAGGCAGAGATCACCTCAGAGTAGGCGATATGCTACGGAGTAAAGCTGGAGTTTTTTGAGGTGGTCAGTGTAGGGCATTTGTTTGAGGCCAGTAATCCTCTTTGTGAGGTTCTTCTGTGGCCTTTCCAGCTGCTGCAGATGCCTTGTGAGCTACATTCCAAAAGTGACGTTGTACTCTATAATGGGTCTAAAGAGTGTCGAGTAGATGGGAACAATTACCTCTTTTTTCCTGGATGAGAACCCTTTTATGATGAGGTGTGCCACGTAGAAGGACTTCCTGACTACTGTGGTGATGTGACTATCAAAGGAGAGACTACTGTCCACCTTGGTCCAAAGTCACTTATTACGCATTTGGTGTTAAGTAGATTGCTGCCTATGTGGTAGTTCATGGGTACAGAGTTTTTACCATAGGGAATGACACTGCACTTTTTGGCATTGAGCTTGAGGCCATGGCTCTGACACCAGGCATCTGTCTCAGCGAGGCCCTTCTGTAGGATGTCCACATCATTTGGGGACTTGACTATGGCTCCTAGTTTGCAGTCATCTGCGAACTTCATTAGCCAGAGGCCTTCTGTGCTAGCCTGTACTTCAGAAAAGTAGATACCAAACAGGAGAGGTCCCAGGACAGAACCCTGTGGTACTCCACTTGTCACTGCTTTGAGGTCAGATTTGGAGTCTGCAACTTTTACAGTGTGGGTTCTGTCAGTGAGCCAGCTGGCAACCCATCTTGTGACGTTAGTGAGTTTAGCTATAATTCCAGAATGGGGGATGGTGTCGAAAGCCTTGGCTAGGTCAAGATAGGCTGTGTGAACCACCTTACCCTCATCTACAGCTTTGGTGACTGGAGGTTACCAATGTCTTTGTTTATGAGTTCCATGATGATATGTTCCATGGCCTTGCAGACCAGGCTCAGGCTAATAGGTCGATAGTTCCCGGGATCAGTGGTGGCTCCCCCTTTGTGCAGTGGGATAACTGTTGCTGTGCACCATTCAGTGGGCAAAAAGCCTGATGCGAGGCTATTATTGAACATGGTGCTTAAGTGGGGAGCCAGTTCATTCTGAAGTTCATGTAAAATGCAGCCTGGGATGTTGTCCGGTCCCATGGATGCTGTGTTTTTGGCTTTAGAGAGTGCAGCGTTTACCTGCGTAGTTGTGATTACAGGTACTTCTTCCTGTATAGATATGGGCCCTTTAGGTGGTGAGAGGGGGGTAAAGTTAGCACTGAACCTATCTGCCAGGATGTTGGCAATATCAGTTGGTTCTGTAATTTTCTTGCCTTTGTGCTGTAACTCAGAGCAGATCTGGGTGTTGCCATCGAGATTCTTGACAAAGCTATAGAATGCTTTGTGGTTGTCCTTGGAATTAGTGGCAATTTTGTTTTCGTATCTAGCTTTGGAGGATCTTATAAGGGATCTCAGCTTCTTATTGAGGCTGACCAGGGAGCTCCTCCACTCATAAGATTTTATTCTCTTTTGCAACAGTTTCTTCCTTCTGTTGTACAGTTTGTTTATGGCAGGGGACCACCAGATTGGCTTCCTTTTTTTGGAGGATAGCATCTTGGTTCTGTTTGGGATAGCACGATCCATGCACTCATGTAAGTGCTTATAGAGCACATTTGTGTAGGATTCACCAGTTGTAACTGTATTGTCCATCTGCATGGGTTCTCATGAAGTTCACCACTTCTGTCTTAAGTAGCATGAAGTTGGCTTTCGAGAAATATTTTACTGTGATTTCCTTAATGGGTGGTGGGGGTGGGATGTGGATATCAAGAGTGATTAGCTTATGGTCGGATCGCACCAACGAGGAGTTGACTTCAGGTGTGGAACACCGGTCACTCATGTTGATAATGACTAGGTCTAGGATATTGTTGCCCCTGGTGGGGGTGTGGATAAGTTGATCCAGGGCATTGGAGTTTATGAATTCCAGAAAGCGTTGAGCTAAGGAGTTGGTACACGAGTAGTTTTCCCAGTTAATGGTGGGGTAGTTGAAGTCACCCATTATTAGGGTGTTTGGTTGAAACCTAATATTTTCCAGTACATCAAGAAAAGAGGAGTGGGAATCCTGGGGCATGATGTGGGATCTGTAACAATACAATTTGGATTGCAGTTTTGCCCAGAGTTAGTTGCACTTGGATAACCTCGGATGCATTATGCTGAGCAACTAGCCTGGAGGTGTGGATATCCTTAATGAATATGGACACACCTCCGCCATTGGTGTTTCGGTCCAGGTTACACGGCCAAAACGTGTGGTATGAGTTATAGCCTGGTAGTGCAGGGGTGCTCTCTGGAGCCTTGAACCAGTCTCAGTCACTGCACAGATATCGATGCTCTCCATTTTAAGGAGTGCCTCAAGTGAGTGCATTTTGAGATTTAGACTTCTAGCATTGAGTAGCATTACCCTCAGTTTTTGCTTGCTTGTTCCTGTTATGGTGGTGAATTTGTTATTTGAACCTTGCCTAAAAAAGCCACTATAGGGGCAGCAAGAGCCTTAGCCAGTATCCGGAATCCCAGGGGCGACAGGTGCAGGTCATCTGTGGAAAAGCATCGTGGTCTGTCGACCATGTCATCCCAAGCAGACAGATACTGGATCCCCTTAGAATGACACCAGAAGCTTAGCCAATTGTTGAAGTCAATCATTTTGTCCTTGTAATGCGGTATCATTCTGGGCGATGGCAGAATGCTACTCAGGGCTAGGGTCATACCTGCCTGGGCTACAAGATCGGAGAGCTCTTCCATGTCTCTTTTCATGTAGTCCAGGGAGGTATGTCTCAGGTCATTCACACCAACATGGACAATGACAGAGTCATATTTGTACTTGTTGTGGAGTGACCTGAGTGCGTGGGGTTATGTGGCGGATCCTGGCACCCTACAGGCAGCTGATAGTAACCTTCTCCTTGTTTAGCCTGGTGAGTGGGACATCAGTGTGCCTGACTATAGAGTCACCTATGACTAGTGTGTTGGGTATGTTGTTTTGCCTTATTGGCTGTGGTTGAGTGGCACACTGAGTCTGTGGGCTATGTGTCATTTGGGTTGTGTTGGGAGATGGAGGTTGCTTGCGTTTCTGCTTTGGAGGTCTCTGTTGCTTAGACAGATTATTATTGAGAGCCTCCGCAAATATTTTTGTGTTACTATGTGTGGATTTTGGTGGTGTAGATTTAGTGAGACTATGTGATGAATGTGGTGCAAATGTTTACCTTCTCTTCATGACTGTCAAGTTCAGTCTTGGTTGGAGAGAGCTTTACCTCCAGTTTGGCTAGATAAGTGCATCTCTCACAGGTTGTAGTGTTGGGTGGTAGGAGGAGAGGGTTGTCTGTGTACATGAGGCAATTTCTACATTGCCTCAAGATGCCCAGATTCATCAGATAGACAGGAGAGAACACTGGGAGCTGACCCTTGGTCATGCCTGAATAAAAAACTATTTTCCTCTAGATAAGTGAGGAAAGTGAGTACAAGAGCTGTTTTTCTCTAAGCAAGTGAGAAAAGTAAGTACAAAAACAGTTTTCCTCTAGGTAATGAGGAAGATTGAGTGCTATAGTAATTAATAGCTTATTTAGTGCTTACAAGTTCTGAACAAGTGCTGAGCATGAATAAGCAAATTTAAGTGCTAAAACTAAGAATCTGTATCTGCACTAGACGAGTTACAGGACAGAAACAAGTGCAAATGCAGGCTATCAAATCAGAAAGTTGAGAGCGATGGAAGAAATTGCCCAAACGGCCAATAACTAAAATTTCTGGGCCAGAACCACTCCTTATGTGGTAGACAGGTTACCTAGTGCTTACCACTCCCACTGATAAGCTAGAAGGCTTCCCTCCAACACAGAAAGGCTTGGGGTGCTCAGAAGCTTACATACAGTCCTGGATACAGCAAATTTGTATCTGGAACACTAGTTACAGGAAAGGTAGGAAACAGGCTTACAGTTTTTTTTTACAGAAAAGTAGCAAAAACAGTAGTAAAAACAATTCACATGCAGTGCCAGCTAGCACACTTGAGTATGTAGCAATATTAGACCAAACACAGTTTAAAAAATGCAACTAAATTAAAAAGGACTAAAAGCAAGTGCAGAGAGAGTTTATTAGGTAGAATGTGGTAAAGAGATGGGACTGGGGGAATGTCCCAGATCAAATCTACAGTGGGACGGGCAACTGCAAAAGCCACAAAATTTAAATTACAAACCAAAAATAGGGAGGGTGAGTGGGACAAAACAGTTTCAACACAGATCTAAGCAATAACTAACAGTACAAACTCTAAAAAAACAAAAAAAATACTCAACTCTGTATATTTGCAGATCAGTCTCTCAGAACAGTGAGACAACAGTTTCAACAGAGATCTAAGCAGCAATTAAACTCTATAACCAAAAAATATACTCAGCACTGTATATTTGCAGATAGTCTGGAAGGCAGTCTCTCAAAACACAGGTTCCAGCAATTAAAATTATGGCTTAGGCCATTAGTCAATGGCTGATTAGGTAAAAAAAGACATCTTGCTGGAGGAGTGAAACAAGGCTGCTTATTAAGTGGATTATTATTTGTTTTAGTGATAAATACTGTATTAACTAAGAGTTCAGTAGGGCATTCTGGTGCAGCACTGGAAACTGTCCCATGTACAAATATATGTTATTTTTGCCAAATGCTGATGATCTTAATATTGTCACTAAATCTACGGAAACAATGAATGAAACATTTCTCATCTTACAAAGCAAGTTACATAGTATAGGTCTGTTGTTTAACCTACATAAATGTGTACTGTTTGGGAAACTGTACATAATATGGGTATAGTTAGGCCTACTGAAAATACTACCATAACTCTGTAAGTATGCAGTAGACACTTATTTTATACCATTTATTTAATATATTAAAGAGATGGACAAGATTTCTTATGTCATTTGTAAAGAAAGCTGATGTGCTGAGTACCATGGCTCTTGGAAAATTAATAAATTTGCTTGGTATGTCCATTTTTTTGCTTCCAAAGAAAAAGAGTTGTTAGGAATATATTTTTTTTAATTTGTGGCGGGGGGGGATAAATTCCCTTAAAAAGAAATGTTATATATTGCATGAAAGTTTAAGGTGGTTCCGGCTTATAAATTCCATTGTGTTTTTAGCCACTGTGGGTTTATATTTTATTGATTTATACACACACACACACACACACATATATATATATATATATATATATATATATATATACACACACATATATGTATACATGTATATGTGTGCATGTGTGTGTGTGTGTGTGTGTATGTATATATATATATATATATATATATATATATATATACTGGATTGTTGTAGGAGCCGCCGACATCGTGTCCTTCCATATTCTTTGAATGAAGAAATATTTTCTCATTACCAGCCTGAAATCTGTATATATATATATATATATATATATATATATATGTATAGATATATATATATATATATATATATATATACATGTATGCTTAGATATTTGGATGTTTCTCCCTGTGCCTCCAGAGTAAATGTACCTGTTCCAGATGAATAACCTGGCTACCTACCTAAAATAAAGTAACACAAATAAACAAATAAACAAGTTATTTAATTAATAAATAAATCTTTCTCCTCATATACTACTATCTGAAGTATAATGATACAAAATACGGTATTTGTCTTGTTCTTTCTTTTCTTTCTTGTTTTTGGAAAGAATAAAGTATTATTAAAGAATTAAATTACTTTATTACATTAAGGTATTAAGCTATTTGGCTTGTTCTGGTCTTAGATTTTCATGGCTTCAGCTTAAAGCAAATCTTTGCCCTTTTAGACTTCACTTAGCCCTACTGTCATTACAGAATTGACGTAACAGCTGTAAATGCTTCTAACATCAAAATAATTACACAACAAAAAGCTAAGATGTGTCACTCATAAGTAGCTATAAGTGGCCAAACAGATGTATTTATATAATTGGGCCTAGACCTTGTCAAATGAAAGCTGTAATTAAAATCATGTTGGACCACAACATTCTTTAGTTTACAGATGTTGATAACTAATTTGTTTAAATTATGGAAATCAATGTGATTGTTCTAATTCACAAGTTTTAACAAAAGTGACAACTATGCACACTTACCAGATGATGTCACTTGGAGCTGGGGCATAACTAACCTCCCACTGATGGGATTTGATTACTGTGGTGATACTGGATTGTTGTGGGTGCCGCCGACATCGTGTCCTTCCATAGTCCTTCACAATCCTACAAACGACATTTACAAAAGAATGCAGGATGTTAGAATTCCCAAGTCAGAAGCTAACAGTGATACTCACCATGCACTAATTCTTCTCTAATTGTGTATCAACTTTCTCTATCCAAATTTCCTTTATATTGTTACAAACCTGTTTACTACCAAACATTCATATACACATAATGCTGTAAGAAGGAGGCAAAATATTTCATCTGCCCCGCTGATGAAGCTAGAAACTTACATTTGCTCATCTTCACACACCATTTCTTTCCCCTAAATTGCCCTACTCTTATACCACTTACTGACTACAGTAACCTGTCTCAAATTTTGATGCCAAAGTTTTACATCTGTTAATCTCATGTTTGTGCATAATGTAATGTGCACTGATTATTTCTGCTTTGGGCACAGGTTGTGGCTGAAAAAGTTATCTGACTAATAAATAATTACATTAATAAATGCTACTACCTTTAAAGACTCAGTGGTTTTAAATCATCCCAAATATTCAGTAAGCTCACTCCACATACCTGTCATTCTTTGAATGAAGAAATATTTTCTCATTACCCGTCTGAAATCTGTGCTTTGAAAGTGAATACTATGATTTCTATCTCTCCTCCTCCACTGCCCTTCCTTCTTATCTGCATTCCTCAGATGTCCCACCTAAAGCCTTGTGCAGTTATAAAATACCCCCTTTTCTCCTCATTTCAAATGAGAATATCCCCAGACTTCTTTTCTGCCCCTTGCATTTTCTATTGTCTTACCTCCTACCCTCCACTATTATGCTTTATGCAAACCCCTTCACCAGATTAATGCCCCTCACAGTATATATGGCTTCCAAAGCTGTGCATACTATATGTGGTTAAACCAGTGTGTTATGTAACATACATTTAAGAATCTCCATCCAACGATCCATCCACAGCCCCTTTTCCCATTTTTATACATGGGGTCATGGTGTCATTCAACAGTGACAATCACCTACAGCCAAAGTTTGTACTGCCAGGTGGCTAGTCCTATCTCGGTAGTTCTTCCACACTACACACTTGCACCCACACTCACACCTATGAACAATTTAGCGTGTCCAATCCAGCTACTGCATGTCTTTGGAATGTGGGAGGAAACCAGAGCACCTGGAGGAAATCCATGCGAACACAGGGAGGACATGCAGACTCCGCACAGAAGGCATCCCAGCGGAGAAGTGAACCAGGTAACCTCTTGCTGTGAGGTAACAACTCTATCCTCTGCACCACTGTGCTGCCCCCATATGCTTATTTTATAATGTGCAACTGCATAAATGGAATCAGTCATTATTACTTTCTAACGTCAGACAGTCCCACAATTTACCTGCTGTTTTACACAATGCAGTGAATTGTTCTTCCCATTCTACTAGTACCTTGAATACATAGTATTTAATCCTACTGTTGTGCTTACTGTTATGTCAGGGTCTACAGCTGAAAACTAGACGTTATTAGTTAAGCACGGGTAAGGCATAAATATACACAAATGGCAAGTAAAATGAATATAGAACAAACAAAGATGCAAAATGCAAGGAGCTGCAGTGTGACCATCTGCATGTAACCACCAAAAGCTTAACGCATACATCATTTTCATGGTTGTTTCCATTATGTTTATGCTATATGAGACACATAATTAATTTAAAGCACTTCAGTTTTCATTCTGTTGTGTCAGACATACAAGTGGTGCAGTGTGAAGATGTTTATATCTTGTTTTTCAGACATAATAGGGTTGTGATGTGGAGACGTTTATTATCTTACATAGCAGAATGTTAAGTAGAAGGAGTTGCATAATAAAACACAAATCAGAAGTCATTTGATGAAAATCAGACACCACACCACAGATGACTAACCAACACCAAATATTCCAGCAACATTAAAAAAAAGCAGAACTAATGAACTTCTATCTCCCCCACTCCAAACACCCGATATCCAGTACCTATCTAATCCAGAGTGGACTCCAAGCAAGGGAAGCACCTCTTCCAGACCTGCTCTAAGCCTAGTCCAAGGGGTGCTTCTTGATTCAGCTACTCCTTACATATCACCCCCCACTGCTAAGTGGTCAATGGATACTCCTACATCCCAACAGCTGACAGCCCTTTGGGATTTGTCTATGTTGTGGTAGTCCAAGAAATGGTTGAGGTCACTCTCCTTAGCTGTCCCGGCTCAGATATCTGGACTCAGGGATGTCCAGTGCCTGGAGAATAGACATACTTTAGTGTTTCTATCTGCAATTATGACTCTTTTTATATTACTGAATATGTTTGCTCCTAAGTATTACCATTAATTGATTACTGAACCATTGTTTTTAGTTCCAGAACTTTTCTTTTGATTTATACCTTGTTTATTTTCTGATATCCAGTTACCAGTCCTCATGCTGTGTGCTGATATGGCTTTATCTTTGCCTTTTCACATGTCTAAACCCAAACCAAGAAACAAGTACCAAAAGAGATTAAAAACATTTAATCATTGCAGCTTTCACATGATAAGAAATAGAACTGGTTTTGCCTATAAATAACTAGCCTCCTCAGCATAAACCAAAAAAAACAAAAAAAAACTCATGCACATTAATTAAATACAACTTTGTTCCCACCACATGATCTACTATGATTAATAGTCTCTCTCTAATGCTTAAGTGGATAAAAACATAAATCGCATCAATAACTCATTCAGCTCAAATTTAAACAATACCCAATACATTCATAGCAACTCATTCAACCCAGGTTTGAATGATATCCCAAGTAGAACAAGCCATCTTTTTTGATCATGTAATGTTCCCATTCTCCATGATGACACCAGTGAAAACAAATCTGGATGCAAAATGCTGTTTTATATGTTTAACTAAACCATTCCCTTCCCTTTTGCATCTAATGGCACACAACTGATTACAATTTTTTTGTTTGAACATTCTTTTGCTCTGGCATTGGCAATTTTCTTAATATTTGTACTGTAGGTAGTAACATATCTAATCTTTTATTAACCATGTTACTCTCTCTCTCACCAGACTGTATTAAACTGTCCTGGGGTAAAACTGAAGCCACATTACTGGCACATTGTACAACATCAAGCAGATAACCCCTATGTTGGAATCTACTTATTAGGTCGCTGGTGATCTTAAAATATTCATAATGAGTAGTACAAATATGTCTTGCCCCAATAAATTGCCTTTACAGTATATTCCTCATTATATGTCTTAGATGGCAGCTGTCATAACATAAACAATTATTTTTAGAACACGTTTTTCTATAGATTTTTTTAAGTAACCTGCGATCTAATATCTTAGTAAGAATAACATACAGATATTCAATAGTGAACAGTTCAGCCAGTTTTAATCACCTTAAAAAAATATATATATATATATATATAAAAAAATATATACAGGATCTATATATATGCATCTTGGTCGAACTTAAAAGCCAGAAAAAAGAAAATATCTAAGCGGCTGTTAAGTAAATTCTTTGCCTGGGAAAGAATTTGCTTGGCCGCTTCGGTACTTTGTCGTTTTCGGCACTGTAGTGCAGTCTCGGAGTTGGTATATTTAAGTGGGGGGGTGTGGGGGATGAAAAAATCGCTATTCTGACACTTCGACATTGTAAGCTTTCACTTACATAGGGTTGATCAATTACCGTTCGCTTTTTTAAGTGTTCATTGATTTAATATAGACCCTATATACATGGGAGTTGGGATCCAGTATTTAAAGTTCATGTTCAAACACTGGTGACACAATATTATAAGAGACAACAGCCTAGGACATAAAACAAGTGTTGTCACCACATTACTAATTAAACAATGGGGGCCCATCAGTTAATATCACAGCATATAAGGCAACCAACTCCTAGAAAAATAAAATGCCCATTTGGATAAGTCCTCCATATCAGATTAGGCAGATATATTTACTTGCATATAACATAATTCTATATACCTCCCACATCTTCTACCACCTTAATCAAATCATGCAAAATATGTTTCCCAAAGTCATACCCCAAAACTGCATCACATTAGGAGAGCTAAACTTTAATGCCACAGACCCCATAAAGCCCCACTAACTAAAATACTTCAGACCCACTGCTTGGAACACTTAGTACTATCATCTACAAGGCCTATCACACAGAAAGACAATCATTCAACAGTAGAGCAACTAATAAAAATACAAAACAAAAATGTGCAGGATTTCACATATAACACAATGCCATCAGTAACACTTGCCTAATTATTGCTTACTGGTCATTCAAGACAATAAAACAGCCCAGATTACTAACAACTGGCAGGTCTTTCAAAAACACAAACTACCCTGACTTGACAGACAATGCAGTACCACTGACAGGACACCATGATATAACCAAACTAACATTCACAATACTGTATTTCAACTTACACATCAGCAGTTAATGTAATGTAATGAAAATGTAATGTAATTAAAGCAAAGAAAAGTCCCTGGATGACAGAGATCATAAAACAAAAAAAATTAAACAGAGTGACACAGCTTGGAATGCATGGAAAATGATCCCAATAATAACCATCTACAGTATAACTACCTTGAATATTGAAAATCAGTCCTACTTATAATAATAAAAACACTCAAGAAAGTAACATTTTTACATCTATTTAGGACAATTGCTGCAGACTCTTTAAAATATTATCCACTTAAACTTATATGTAATGACAGTGTAAGGAGACTAGGCATGTAAATGATGTCCTACGGAAATGCTAAAAGAAGGAAAGTTATGTACTTCAAAAAATCCGCTTACGCACACAGCAACCTGAAACTCGGCACTTTATTGCTTAAAACGCTAAAAAATTATACACGTTTTTCGTTTAAACCTATGTTTAAACTTCATCAGAAATTGGCAAACACCGGCTTGCTTTAATCCATTCAGTTATATAGCAACCAATTAGTCCGTGCCCGCCAAAATTCAAACCACTACAAGTCTTTAAAGCCACAGTTCTTATTTCACAAATGTGACTTTTAAAATAACATAAAAATTACTTGAATGAACTTCTTGTTGTCTGTTTTAATTTGATTTGAAATATTTCCCCCGGGTTGACTGACAAATTTGTTCCGCTATGTATATTAATAACAATGTGTTTTAAAACACGGAATACACATAAATAAATGAAAAAATAAATAAAGTTGAGTGTCATTCATATTACGAACTAAATTTTACTAAACAATGTGACATCCTAAATGTTCGTTTCAGGCTAATTCACTTAGAATCATTTATTTTAAACATAAATAAGGATGTTTGTAAAACATTAAATATGTGCAGCATATTATGCAAGGCAATCACTATGGACAAATTATTGTACGTAATTTATATCAAATATTAAAAATTACAAATTAAAAATTAGCAATAAGCATTTCCTTAAATTTATTATTTTTTATTATTATACATGTATATACAGATTTATGCTTTATGCATTAATACATGAACTAACTCATACGCTAATTAATAGCATTAAATATAACCTGATATTCACTTAACAGTTGTCTCAATGCATTTATGACCAAGGTCCAATCCTACTTACCACATTTATATATATATATATATATATATATATATATATATATATATATATTTATATGATAAAATTTATATAATAAAATATCTTACATGTCAGTGCTTGAATTCATTGACATGATATAAAAATTGTAACTATTATAACTAAAATATGTTCCTTTTATGCAACGCTTGTATTGTGTATATTATGGGCAGCTATAGAACCATAAACACTGAAAATACATTAAATATTAAAAATATAATTGATGTATATATACACACCCATAAATAAGTAAATAATTAACTAAATAAATAAATGAATATGGGGCATTATTATTATCTATTTTTATTTTTTATGAAAATTGTTAATATATATAATTGATTATCTTTCCAAGCTTCTTAGTTTTAACAAACTACTTATTGAACATTTTTCATTTAGACCAGGGTAAGTAAATGCATTCAATTTAATTTGCCATAACAATTCACTTTTCTCTAAAAGTAAATTGAATGGACCTCCTCTCATGTCTTGCTTAAGTTGAAAAATAACTTTGAAGCAAAATTTATGATTGGGATATTCCATTACATGCCTTGACAATGCATTCTCTTCTTTTTGTAAATTGATGCTTCTTATGTGCTCATACACCCTGTCTCTTAGCCTCTGTTCCGTCTTTCCAATATAGAAACAGGGGCAACATTGACAAGAGGCCAAATACACTATTCCTTTAGAGTTACAATTAAATTTCTCTTTTATGTAAATTTTGTAACCATTAATAACTGATGAAATGCCTGAAGACATGTAAAAACAGTAAGGGCAATTTCCACATTGTCCCATCCCTCTATTCATTATTACTGATCTATTATTCTGATCATTCTGCAAAATATTTTTCAGGTTAGATCCTTTCCTACATATAATTTTAGGCATCGATCCTAACTTGACCATTAAGACATGGTCATCTTTAAACATATTCCAGTTTTTAAGTATTATCTCTTTGATGTTGTTAAAGTCCATGGAATATCTTAGGATACATGATGCACTATAATTTTTGTTGTTTGGTCCTTCTCTTGGTGTTATATATGCTTCAACGATGTTTTGACCTCCTGCATCTGAAATGGTAACATCTTTCCATTTTAATATGGGAATGAAGTAGCCCATTTGTCTTTTTGTTTTGACTTCTTCTAATATTGGATCCAAGAAACTAGGAGGATATTGTCTATTAGTGAACATCTGTTTTAACAGCAAGCATTCTTTATCAAATTCTATATCAGTTGTAATCATACGTGCTGCCCTGACAAGTTGTCCTTTTACTACCGATTTTTTCTGGTGTATAGGATGTTGGCTAGAGAAATGCAGGAATTTATTGGAGTAAGTTGATTTCCTAAAAATGTTCGCTTCATAACATTCGTTTGATATGTTCTTGCTTAAGCTCACATCCAAATAAGCTATAAATTCTTCATTGAATGTGTGAGCGAATCGCAAAAAACTGGTACTCCTATTGAAGAAGTTTATCATATCTGTTGCCTGATTTTCATTTCCTTGAAAAATTATTAAAATGTCATCTATGAATCTAGCGTAGAAAATTATTTTGTCCTTGAATGCCATATTATTAAAGATGAAATTCTTCTCCCAATAGGACATAACTAGATTCGCAAAACTTGATCCACATGGGGATCCCATCGCAACTCCTTTTGTTTGTTTATAGAATTGCTTGTCAAATAAGATGAAGTTATATGACAGAATTATATCCAGCAATTCTCCTACAAGAGCTATCTCATCTGTTTGTGCATTTTTGTTACGTATATTTTCTAGTACCCATTCAATGCCTTGTTGGTGAGGGATACTAGTATATAGTTCTTTCACATCAATTGAGATGAAATTATTCTCTTGCTGATACTTTAAGTTATTAATCTTCTCCAGAAAATTCCATGAATCCTTAATAATCCATTCATCCTTAATGACAACATTTTTAAGGATTAAATCCACATATTTGGCACAAGCATATGTAGAAGCATTTCTACCATCCACTATTTGTCTAAATGGTGGATTCTGTATACTTTTGTGGATTTTTGGCACTCTGAATATAGTTGGTACTTTTGGCACTTCTATCATTAAATAGTTGAAGAGATGGATATCAATTCTCGCTTCTATGAACAATTCATTCAACAAGCTTTTGATGAATTGATTAGCTTGGTTGTATTCATTAATTGATGATTTCTCATAAACATCTGATGTAAGATGGACGTTTAGTTTATTTTTACAATCCACCATGTCCATTATAACAATTCCTCCTCCTTTATCTGGATTCATGACTTAAAAACTGGAATATGTTTAAAGATGACCATGTCTTAATGGTCAAGTTAGGATCGATGCCTAAAATTATATGTAGGAAAGGATCTAACCTGAAAAATATTTTGCAGAAAGATCAGAATAATAGATCAGTAATAATGAATAGAGGGATGGGACAATGTGGAAATTGCCCTTACTGTTTTTACATGTCTTCAGGCATTTCATCAGTTATTAATGGTTACAAAATTTACATAAAAGGGAAATTTAATTGTAACTCTAAAGGAATAGTGTATTTGGCCTCTTGTCAATGTTGCCCCTGTTTCTATATTGGAAAGACGGAGTGGAGGCTAAGAGACAGGGTGTATGAGCACATAAGAAGCATCAATTTACAAAAAGAAGACAATGCATTGTCAAGGCATGTAATGGAATATCCCAATCATACATTTTGCTTCATCTTAAGCAAGACATGAGAGGAGGTCCATTCAATTTACTTTTAGAGAAAAGTGAATTGTTATGGCAAATTTAAATTGAATGCATTTACCTACCCCGGTCTAAATGAAAAATGTTCAATAAGTAGTTTGTTAAAACTAAGAAGCTTGGAAAGATAATCAATTATATATATTAACAATTTTCATAAAAAATAAAAATAGATAATAACAATGCCCCATATTTATTTATTTATTTATTTATTTATTTAGTTAGTTAGTTAGTTAATTATTTACTTATTTATGGGTGTGTATATATACATCAATTATATTTTTAATATTTAATGTATTTTCAGTGTTTATGGTTATATAGCTGCCCATAATATACACAATACAAGCGTTGCATAAAAGGAACATATTTTAGTTATAATAGTTACAATTTTTATATCATGTCAATGAATTCAAACACTGACATGTAAGATATTTTATTATATAAATGTTATCATATAAATATATATAAATGTGGTAAGTAGGATCGGACCTTGGTCATAAATACATTGAGACAACTGTTAATTGAATATCAGGTTATATTTAATGCTATTAATTAGCGTATGAGTTAGTTCATGTATTAATGCATAAAGCATAAATCTGTATATACATATATAATAATAAAAAATAATACATTTAAGGAAATGCTTATTGCTAATTTTTAATTTGTAATTTTTAATATTTAATATAAATTACGTACAATAATTTGTCCATAGTGATTGCCTTGCATAATATGCTGCACATATTTAATGTTTTACAAACATCCTTATTTATGTTTAAAATAAATGATTCTAAGTGAATTAGCCTGAAACGAACATTTAGGATGTCACATTGTTTAGTAAAATTTAGTTCGTAATATGAATGACACTCAACTTTATTTATTTTTTCATTTATTTATGTGTATTCCGTGTTTTAAAACACATTGTTATTAATATACATAGCGGAACAAATTTGTCAGTCAACCCGGGGGAAATATTTCAAATCAAATTAAAACAGTCAAAAAGAAGTTCATTCAAGTAATTTTTATGTTATTTTAAAAGTCACATTTGTGAAATAAGAACTGTGGCTTTAAAGACTTGTTGTAGTGGTTTGAATTTTGGCGGGCACGGACTAATTGGTTGCTATATAACTGAATGGATTAAAGCAAGCCGGTGTTTGCCAATTTCTGATGAAGTTTAAACATAGGTTTAAACGAAAAATGTGTGTAATTTTTTAGCGTTTTAAGCAATAAAGTGCCGAGTTTCAGGTTGCTGTGTGCGTAAGCGGTTTTTTTGGAATTCAGCAGTTTGGAGTTTTCTTTTTCGAAAGTTATGTACTTACTATAGCGATAGATCCATGTTGTCTGATTTTTGTCCAGTTTAAGTATGGGTTGTTGGATCCTACTGGTTCTAACCTTAGCCTACTCTGAAGCTCTTCAGTTCATGAGCTATGACTCCTCCTCTGCCCATAATTCCCTGAACTCCACCTCAGTATCTCAGATTGAGTTTGCCCCAATTAAGGTAGTCTCTCCATATCGAAACTGATATATGTTCATATTAATCATATTAGCCCAGTTCAAGACTAAATCCAGAATATAGGAAAAATGGCAGGGTTAGGAGAGAGGCAGTAAGGACTGCTTACAGACAGGGTATACTAGAGACAACTCAGCCACCAGAATCCCATTTGTGTCAATTTGGAAGTGGGCAGGTGGGAATGAGGTTGAACTGAACGAAAATCTGACAACATGGATCTATCATTTTGTTAAGTACATAACTGTCACATCCAGTGTTGTCATTTTCATCCAATTCAACTACGGGACAGACTCCCAAGTTGATAGGCCTGGGCAGTATCAAGGAAGGACATTCCTGAGGATAGTGGAACCGAATGTGATCTATATTGTTCATCTAACTTGTAAAGAAATGCAAAGGTATGCACTATTGGTCAAGTCACTGCAGCATAATATTATCAATAGGTTGTCTACTGGAAAAGGCTGTTGATGTGGCCATTGCCCTTATGTAATGAGCTTTAGGTTTGGATTGTAAAGACAAGCCCTTCTTTTTGTAAACAAAGGAATGCATTCAGTTACCACTGACAGCCACTGCTATGTCCAGTTTAGGGTTAGACAGCACCACAAAGAATTGGTCGGACTTCCCGAATGGTTTGTCATTTGAAGTTAGAACCTAATCTGGCAGTGAACATCCAATGTATGTAGAATGTATTTGCCTTTGTTTAAGAAACTTGGAAAAAATAACAGTAGGTTTATTGACTGGTTTAAATTAGCCATGGATGCCACCTTAGGAAGGAAAGATGAGTTAGTTCTTAAAGAAACTCTACCTTTGTGATAGACCAAATAGGGAAGCTTGCAGGAAAATGCTTGCATCTCTGAAATCTCCTTGGCTGAAGTAACTGCCACCAGAAAAATTGTTTACCAATAGGGAAAATTCAAATCAACTGATGCTACCATTGCAAAAGGTGGTTGTGTCAATTTCTGTAACATGATGGAAATGTCCCATGGAGGTTCTGGATCTCTTATAGGTGGCCGTCGAAGAAAGGTTCCCTTCACAAAGGCCTTAAAAACTCTCAAGGAAGCTACAGAGTTGTCATTTTATCTTATTTGAAAACTTGAGATAGCTGCCATTTGCACTTTCACAGTGGAATAATAGGTCTGGATAACGATCCATCATCATTGGGGATGTACTAGCAGAGGCCATAGGAACGGAAACAATGTTTGTCAAAGCCAGCAAGAAGCAACGAGGATCACCTTGGCCTTGCATAGTCTTGCTTTCTGGATGAACCTGTTTATCAAGCGTAATGGGGTAAAGGCATAGAAGAGACCTGAGGGCCAATGGTGGACTACAGTATCCCTCAGTGACTGCCACTGCAGAGGGGTCAGGGAAAAGTAACTGCTGCACTTGTTGCTCAGGTAGGATTCAAACAGGTTGCAGCAAGGCTGGCCACAGCGACTGAAAATCAAAGTTGTTACTGCTGGATTCAGGAGTCACTCATGAGGCATTAGGATGGTTCTGCTCAATTTTCCACCAGTACATTGGACAACCCCAGTATATGCATTATTGTTAGTAGGTGTTGAGAAGACATCACCCATTGCCAAACTCACATGGCCTCTTGACATAGGAGATAGGAGTATGTTCTTTCCTGTTTGTTGATGTACCATACTACCAACATGTCTGTCTGTCCAGGTATCACACCCCTGAGGAGGGCATCCTGAAATGCCTGCAATGCTAGCAGAACTGCCCTCATCTCCAGGACACTGATGTGAAGGCTGACCTCTGCATGTTACCAAGTACATTGGACTGTCTTCCCTTCAAAATACCACCCCCCCCCACCTTAGAAGGGTTGCTTTTGTGATCACTTCAGCCACAGGGGGGTCCATAAGGAGTGGACATCCTTCTAGAACTGAAGGAGATGTTATCCATTAGGATATGTATTGCCTGCAAATTTGAGTAAGCCAAACTTTGTCATTGAGTAGATGATATATTTTGTGACCACTGCACCGCTAGGGTCCACTGAAGCACTCAAATGTAAAATCTGGCTAATGGTACCATGAGGATTGTAGATGCCATTATGCTCAGTATAATGAGTATTAATCTTGTTGGAGGAGAACCAGACTGGAATATGGAGTGAGGGAGTTTGAAAATCTTTAAGCTGGAGTCCAGGTGGCACCCAATAAAATCTATTTGTTTAGTAGGGGGTCAGGTGTTTTTTGTTGAAGCTGACTGTGATCCCTAGGTCTTGCATCAAATGAAGCAGAAGGCCCCAATGGTGCAATTACTGGTCATGGGCCTTAGTGGTTAGAAGCCAATCATCAAGCTAAGGAAGGACATGGATCCCTAGCAGAAGAGGATGCACTGACATCATCTTGGTGAATACCCTGATGTCTATGGTTAGACTGAACAGCAGGGCTCTAAATTGACAATGATAGGCTCACAGTTGGAAACAGAGAAAACTCCTCGAATGCTTCTCTGTCTTCACATGATAGTAGGCATCCTTGAGATCTATGGAGCACATCTAATCATGATTCCCCAGGAGAGTCAAAATGGAATGAAGTGTGACCATCTGGAATTCTGTCTGTTTGACATATTGATTTAAATGACTCAGGTCCAAGATGGGTATGAGGTCCTCTATTTTCTTGGATACTAAAAAGAACCTTGAGTAGACTCCAGAGTCTTAACTGCTCTTCAGGGACTGGGTGGATTACTTTTTTTCCCTAGCAGTTTGGAAATGTCTACTGCTACGAGTTCCCACTGACTGGATGAAATATCAGGAACTTTCTTTTTCTTGATAAGAAGAAGGAAAAATGGTATTGAGTAGCCTCTGGAAATTATGTTTAGCACCTAATAATGTGTAGTTATGCTTTGCCACGCTTGCAGGTCTAGAGATAAGTGCCTCTCAACTGCCTCCATAGTGCAGCAGTCTGGCAACCCTTCAGTTGCGCTGAAATGGCTTTTTGGTAAATGGACAGTGAAAGCCCTGGTAATGCAGTCCACCTCTGTCACTAGGGCAATTTCCATTGTTATTACCTTCTCCATCACCAGGAAGATCTTGATAAGAGTTCTGTGACTTCAGGAACCACATCTTCTTTCCAGCCCACTGATTCCTAGAACAGCTTCGTTGGTGGGTGGGAAAAGAGATTCCAACTTCAGAGACAGTCTTACCCTCTTGTTTCCTGGTTACTGTACTTTTCACTTTTGGTCCAAATAAGGTGGAGCCAACAAAGAGGGCATTAATGAAGGAAGTCTTGAAGCTTTTGACAAAATCACACAGACACATTCAGGCATGCCAACAGGTGGTAATGCTGGTGCCTGCTGCTCTGAATGTGTCATCAGCTGCATTTGAAAGCAGCCACATGGCCACACTGGAAGTAGACTGTTGGGTAAAAAGCTGGGAGTCCACTGCTTCTGAACATCTGCAGGCAGGTTGTCTGACACAGACCTGGAAATTACCTTGGTTAGATCTTTCTGAAATATGGTAAAATGAACTAGATAATTCAGTACTCTAAATGCAAAAGTCGATTAAGTGTACTTCCATTTCCCAAAATGGTCCACAGCCCTAGACTTCCTGTTAGGGGGATGGACTGAGGAATTTTCCTTCGATACTTCCTTTTTTGTGGCTGCTGCTACCACCATCGTATCTACTGGTAGACCTTTGTGACACTGTTTCAAGTCTTTGGGTGCTGCCAAAATCCTATCAGGTTTCTTGGGGGATGGGTTCCACCACATCAGGGTCCTTCCTCACCTGCTGTGCCATCAAATCAATGAGTGGGTCAATAGGTGGTACCGCCCAGGAGGAAAAGCTGGAACCAAATGCTTCCAGATTACAAGACTCATCTGAATAAGGGTTATCAGTGGATCATCACCCTCTTTGCTTCATCAATTCAAGGATCTCGCCAAAGGTGATGTCTTCAGAGGGGGATCTGGAGGAGCCTTAGCTTTCTTCCAAGTCTGTGTTTTCCATGAATGACTTGGAGAATAGTCTGAGTGCTTCTGCTTGCACATCTGTTTCCTGTGAACTGGTTCTGGGGGTGATCAGAAGGTTCTGAATCAGACTGGGAGCTAATGTAGCATGTAGCCTGGGAAGCCTGTGGAACTGACTGTCGCTGTCTAACAGGGAGATGGGAAGTAGAAGCTAATTCCTGCCAGGGTTCAGATGAAACCAAACTGTACAGATGCTCCTTTTCCCTTGCCATTGAAAGGACTTGCTCAAAAACCTCAAAGGCAGAAGATGCCATTGGCTCTGCAAGAGACTTCCTGTCCTCAGACAGAAAAGAAACCTCTGGACCGAGGATTCTCGACAACGAGGCCACCCTCGGTGCCAAGCTGTAAAGTGCCAAGAAGAAGAAATGGCTCTGACAATTTTGGTGTTGACCCTTCCCCTTGAGCCCTGGCCCCGAAGCTCCAGACAGAAATCTCTTGCGGATCTAAACATATTGGAGCTGAAAGAGAAATGGAACCTGTGAAAGTCAAAGTAACTCGGACTGTTGGTTCTGAGTCAGATCAGAGCAAAGATAGCCGGGTCTGAAGAAAGAGGAAGAGGGGTAGTTGACCCAACACTCGGTAAACTTCCTGAAGACAGTACCAAGAGAACTTTGAGCTGGATCTGCGTTGTAAGAAAATTCCTCATCATCCTGTAGACAACTTGCTCATTCAGGCTTCTGGATGACCGAGTTGAAACTCCACTGAAGTTGGTTTTGAGTACCTTCATTTTTGAAGGATAGGTGAGTGTAGCATGGGGTTCTCTGAAAACCAGGACCAAGATGGTGATGGATAGATTTGAGGGACTGTCAGCTCCAAATGTCAAGGTACCTTGGGATCTGAACCGGACAACAAAGTGGAGCACTTTTGAGACTTTTCAGAGTCTGATTTCTCCTTTGCCTTCATTTTTCTTTCTCTTTGTCCTTTTACTCATATTTTCTTTCTTAGTCTCTTTTTATCCTTTACTTTCTGCTTGTGCCTGGGCCTCTTGTTTTTATTTGCTGAAGGGGATGCAGTGGAAGTAAAAGGTACAGCAGATTCTGTCTGAGGGGGAGGAAGACTCTCCACAGTTCGCTTCTATCTATCGCCTGGTTTGTAGAGCCTGAGAGCTGAATGAAGCACAGGCCTGACACTGCTTGTCAAGATGGGCAGCAGCCAAACAAAGCAAAGGGAGTATGGATCTTGGGGGGGGGGGGACTTGTGCCCACACTTGGTGCATATCTTAAATCCTTGGATGTCCACAATTACAACTTCTAACTCTAAAACACACACACACACACACACACACACACACACACACACACACACACACACACACACACGCACACACACACACACACACACACACACACACACACACACACACACACACATACACACACACACACACACACACACACACACACACACACACACACACACACACACACACACACTCCAAGTAGTTGAAAGTAAATAAACCACTATGCTAAACCACTATTCTAATATTCATATATCTATATTTATAAGCACTCCTAAGAGCTATTAAGTATCAACAATATGAAAACAAAACATACTCTATAACAACTAACCTAACTAACTACCTAATTCTAAGATATAAACACTCTAAACTTCCAAATTTAACTAGAGAGAAAAAATTATCTTGGTAGAAGGAGAAGGGAAGAGTATTAGCTAAAATGGGTCTATATTACCATGTCGAAAGACGTCTTTGCCAAACATGTCTTAATCGACAAAGAAATATCGACCTGTTAAAATCCCGAACAGCCGATTTAGAGAATTTTTTCTCAGGGGAAAAAAAATCGCTTGCCTTTACACAAAAAAAAAAAAAAAACCTTTCAAACCTTACATAGTGGAGGGCTTTGCCCTGCCCACCCCCCTAACTAAATATATCAACTCCGAGATTGCACTACAGTGGAGAGAAAGACAAATCCCTGATGATGGGCAAGCAATTTGATATGATATGCCTAGTACCTTTGGTTCCACACACTTAAGCTGTATCAGAACAGTTTGGAAATTTTATTTGACTTTGTAGGGGCAGTTTTTGACCCAACCTTATTTATTTATTTATTTATTTAGTCTTTGTTCACAGTGCCCTCCTTTCAGGGTAGACCCGAGGTGGTATTCATACTGACTGGGGGAAATTTGGTTAGGGCACCAGAGAACTTTCCCTGCTCTTCTTTCTGATTAGTGCCATGGGATCTTTTACATTCACCTAAACTACCAAATTTGGCAGAAGGGACCTTGGTTTAATATCTCATCTGAAGGAACACACACTCAGAAGTGCAGCCCACCACCCCTACCATACTGAACTGCAGTGGCAGTAACAATAACCTGGATTAGGGATAAAACACACAGCCTTCCAGAATCGGTGGAGTGTCTGCTACCAGATGAGCCACTGACACTAACATATCAGGAAGTTATTAAGATACAGATTCTGTAGAATGTGAGTATTCTCTTGGAAACTGCATGTAAGCATTCAGTTTAATGGATCTAACCATGCAAATTTTGAGAAGAAAGAGCTTATGTAAAGGTAAAGGGAACAGTTTGACTTATAAAAGATTACAGGACTTTTGGGAAAGGATAGCCATACAGCTGGATGTTGCACAGTTAAGATGCTTGGTTTCTGGATGTTATCCTATAGTTTCTACAGTTTTTGTAAAACAGATAGATTTTGGGTTACTTATTAATCGTGACATATTTGATGGGGGCAATATTATGTAATATTGCCTAATAAGATTTGCGATGTACAATGGAAATTGTTAAGATTGTTTCTTATTTAAACTCACTTTGAGATAAAGCCCTGGCTGCACCCCAGATGACCCATGTTTGACTAGCAACACAGGGACTGGAAGGACTGGTTGGGGGAGGATGAGAGTGAGTAGCCAGTGCTAACTCATCCATCTAGGGAGAAGAGGGGTACCTTGACTCACTGTACTCGTGACACCTGAAGTTGTATCACCAACAATGTAGAGATTCCAGAGTGTCCAGAGTGGCCGCGGTCAAGCGGTTTGCTGCTTGGTCAGGAGACTGCACATGTCCAGAATTAAGCATGCACCTCCCAAAGCACCAGTAAAACAAGTTGCATGAAACTCCTTTTCTTGACTAGAGTCCACACAAAAATCACCAACAATGGTAACTAGGGTTCACAGCTGCTCTTCCTTTCTGGTGTTCCACTAATGATTTTATTAGGTCTATATTACCATGTCGAAAGACGTGTTCACCCAACACGTCTTAACTGACACAGAAATATTGACCCTTTAAAATCCCGAATGGTCGCTTCAGCAAATTTTTTCCCAGGGGAAAAAATCGCTTGCCCATCATCAGGGATTTGTCTTTTTCTCCACTGTAGTGCAATCTCGGAGTTGATATATTTAGTTAGGGGGGGGGGGGCGGGGCAAAGCCCTCCACTATGTAAGGTTTGAAAGTTTGTTTTTTTTTTTGTGTAAAGGCAAGCGATTTTTTCCCCTGGGAAAAAATTCTCTAAATCTGCTGTTCGGGATTTTAACAGGTCGATATTTCTTTGTCGATTAAGACATGTTTGGCAAACACGTCTTTCGACATGGTAATATAGACCCATTTTAGCTAATACTCTTCCATCCTCCTTCTACCAAGATAATTTTTTCTCTCTAGTTAAATTTGGAAGTTTAGAGTGTTTATATCTTAGAATTAGGTAGTTAGTTAGGTTAGTTGTTATAGAGTATGTTTTGTTTTCATATTGTTGATACTTAATAGCTCTTAGGAGTGCTTATAAATATAGATATATGAATATTAGAATAGTGGTTTAGCATAGTGGTTTATTTACTTTCAACTACTTGGAGTGTGTGTGTGTGTGTGGGTGTGTGTGTGTGTGTGTGTGTGTGTGTGTGTGTGTGTGTGTGTGTGTGTGTATGTGTGTGTGTGTGTGTGTTTTTTAGAGTTATAAATTGTAATTGTGGACATCCAAGGATTTAAGATATGCACCAAGTGTGGGGCACAAGTCCCCCCCCCCCAAGATCCATACTCCCTTTGCTTTGTTTGGCTGCTGCCCATCTTGACAAGCAGTGTCAGGCCTGTGCTTCATTCAGCTCTCAGTCTCTACAAACCAGCACAAGAATCTGGTAGTCTATTGGCCGTTTTGGGCCAGTTTCTAGCTCTTTCAAGTCCCCCTGTATAAAACCTGCTTTGGCGCGGTTTTTGCGCTTGTTACTACTCAGACAAGCTCCTCGTGGTCCTGCAGAGTGGTGCTAGCAGCAGAGAGGCTAAAAGAGTGACTGCTAACCTGATAAAAGTGTTTTTTTTCCTGCTACTACCTGGGCGACTGTCCGATCTAGCTAAACTGCAAATATTTCTGCTTCTTGAACTGTTTTAAACTGTTTAAAGTTGTTTTTGCACCTACACTTTTAAAGTTTGTCCTGTTTGTTGCATTTACCTGTTGAGGCTACACACTCAAGTGCGCTATCCTGTTTTACATATTTATTGCATTTTCTTGCTGTTTGTTGCAAAAAAAAAAAAAAAATTATCCTTGTTTCCCGTCTTTCCTGACCTAGAGTAGTCCAAATACAGGCTTTGCTGTATTCTGGACTTTTGGAAAGTTCCTGTGTTGCCCATTTCCTTTCTTGGATAAAGGGAGGCTTCTTTGTTCACCAGTGGCAGTGGGGAGCTTAGAGCAGCCTATCTATCCCTGGAGGAGTGCTCCCAGCACAAGAATCTGGTAGTCTATTGGCCGTTTTGGGCCAATTTCTAGCTCTTTCAAGTCCCTCTATATAAAACCCGCTTTGGCGCGGCTTTGCGCGATTTTGCGCATAGCGCAGCATCGGGCAGCTCCGCTTAATTGGGTTTAAACCATTCTCGGCTCCACAAAGTCTGCTCTTCACTTTTTCCCTTAGAACTGATCTAGTTCTCATAATAAACACCCTATTCCTACTCTAAAGCCTGGCACTTGCTCACTAAAGCAATTATATAAGTCAGCACTAAAAAATTAAAAGCACTACACCCTCACAAACTCCCTTGAGTACCTTGTTCCCCATTGGCCCTTTTTCAATTATAAAGGAATTCCCAATACTATTCTAGCATGTCCAAAGGTCAGTTGTCAATCTCCTCTCCGGTACAGCTGGTGAATCTGGGAATCTTGAGGCAATGTTACAACTGCCTCATGTACACAGACAACCCTCTCCTCCTCCCAACAAATTCCAACACATGTGAGAGATGCAACCATATAACCAAACTGGAGGCTAAGCTCTCTCAACTCAGTACTGGCGTAACCAGTCAGGAGGAGAAGGAAACCACACTCACTACAATTCCAGTCTCACATAGACCTACCACGACAGCAAACCAAACACATAAACACACAAAAACATACTCGAGGCTCTAAATAAAAATCTGCCTATGCAGCGGAGACCTCCAAAGCAGACACCCAAGCAACCGCTACCCCAAAACAAAACACGTGCAACACATAGCTCACAAAGCCAGTGTGCCGAACAGTCACAGCCCTTAAGGCTAAACAACACACCTGATACACTTGTAATAGGTGACTCTATCGTCAGGCACACTGACGTCCTGCTCACCAGGCTGAACAAGGAGAAGGTCACGGTGAGCTGCCTGTCGGGCGCTAGGATCCGCCACATAACACAAGCACTCAGGTCACTCCAAGGCAAGTACAAATATGACTCAGTCATTTTCCATGCAGGTGTGAATGACCTGAGACGTACCTCCCTGGACTACATGAAAAGAGACATAGAGGAGCTCTCTAAGCATGTAGCCCAGGCCAGTATGACTCTGACCTTGAATAGCATATTACCCTCACCAAGAATGATTTCACAATATGAAGACAAGATGATCAATTGCAACAATTGGCTTAAGTATTGGTGTCATTCAAAGGGGATCCAATGCCTGTCAGCCTGGGATGACATGCTCGACAAGCCACAATGCTTCGCTAGGGACGGCTTGCACCTGTCACCCCTGGGCTTTCGGATATTGGCAAAGGCTCTTGCTACCCCCATAGTGCCTTTTTTAGGCAAGGCTCAAAAGACAAACCCACCTCCATAGGTATCACAAGGGATAAGAAACTAAGAGTAATGCTACTCAACGCCAGAAGTCTAAACCTCAAGATGCATGCACTCGAAACTCTCAGCATGGAGAACATCGATATCTGTGCAGTAACAGAAACCTGGTTCAAGGCTCACGAGAGCACCCCAGCACTACCAGGTTATACTTCATACCATGCTTTTCGTCCCCAAAACTTGGACCGAACCACAAAAGGAGGGGGAATATCAATATTCGTCAAAGATACCCACACCTCATGGTTGGTGGCACAGCACGAAGCATCAGAGACTATCCATGTGCAACTAACAGTGGGTAAAACTGCCTTCCAGTTTATAGCCTGCTACAGACCACCCTCCCAAACCCAGGAACCCCACTCGGCCTTCCTAAGAACACTGGAAAATATGAAGGTCTCTCCAAACACCATTATATTGGGCGACTTCAACTACTCAAACATAGACTGGGAGCATTACTCTAGCTCCAACACCCTAGCCCAAAGGTTCCTAGAATTTATAAACTCAAATGCTATGGAACAACTTGTTACCACTCCCACAAGAGGGGAAAACATACTGGACCTGATCATCACCAACATGGGGGCTCTATGCTCCAGACCAGAAGTGTATCCCTCACTGGTAAGATCAGACCATAAACTAATCTCACTGGATATTCACATCCCGACCCCACCCCCTGCCCAGAAAACCACAGTGAAAAACTTCTCTAAAGCAAATTTCACACTCCTCAAAACCGAGGTGGAATCCTTCAAAGCCCCCGGACCTGTGGAAAATACGGCCCAGACTGCAGAATTCTTTATAAACGCATTCTATGAACACCTTCAGGAATGCATGGAACATGCAATCCCAAATAAAACCAAGACCCAGTCCTCCAAAGGCAGGCGTCCTGTCTGGTGGACCCCAGCCATAAACAAACTATACAACAGAAGGAGGAAGCTACTACATGACAGAGCAAAATCCCAAAAAGGGAAGGCATCTCTGATCAGTATTAGCAAAAAACTACGGGCACTCATAAAATCGTCTAAGGCCAGCTTCGAGTGAAAAATTGCACAGGACACTAAGGATAATCACAAGGCTTTCTTTAGTTATGTTAGGAACCTGGGTGGGAATTCCCAGATATGCTCAAAATTAGTCCAAAATGACAAAAATTACACCGAACCCACAGATATTGCCAACATCCTAGCTGACAGGTTCAGCGCAAACTTCTCCCCCCCTCCCCACCAAAAGGGCAAATATCTATCCCAGCAGAGTGCTGCCCCCCTGACATCTCAGATGCTCAGGTAAAAGCCGCCTTCTCCAAAGCAAAAAACACAGCATCAAAGGGACCAGACGGTGTCCCGGGCTGCGTCCTACATGAACTCTAAGAAGAGCTAAACCCAAACATAAAACTACTGTTCAATTTCAGCCTTACTACAGGATATGTACCCAAAGAGTGGCGTACAGCAACAGTGGTCCGTCTCCACAAAGGTGCTGCCTCAACAGATCCTGGAAACTATCGCCCCATAAGTCTGACTAGCTTGGTCTGCAAAGCTATGGAAAGGATCATCATGGACCTCATAAATAAAGATATTAGGGACCTACAGACACTGGATCCTACCCAGTTCGGCTTTGTTAAGGGCAGATCCTGCCTCTTAAACCTGGTCGATTTATTTGAAACAGTCACCAAGGCCATTGACAAGGGGAAGGTGGTCCACACAGCCTACCTGGACCTCGCAAAAGCCTTCGATACAATACCCCATTTGGGCATTATAGATAAGCTCACCAGCTTAAATATAAACCCCTATGTCACTAGATGGGTTGCAAACTGGCTCAAGGACAGAACCCACATGGTTAGAATTGCTGGAGCCATGTCAGACTCCAAACCAGTTACAAGTGGCATCCCACAAGGCTCAGTCCTGGGACCTCTCTTGTTCGGTATACATTTCTCGGAGGTACAGGCCAACATGGAAGGACTGTGGCTGACCAAGTTCGCAGATGACTGCAAACTAGGCGCCATAATCGACTCACCAGCTGACACAAGCATCCTACAAAAGGGCCTCATAGAAACAGACAACTGGTGCCAGAGCCATGGCCTCAAGCTAAATGCCAAAAAGTGTAGAGTCATCCCCTTTGGCAAAAACAAAGTGCCCACAAATTACCACATAGGTGGTAATCCATTAAGTATGGAAGAAGTAATTAGGGACCTGGGGACCCAAGTTGATAGCAATCTCTCATTTGAAAACCACGTGGCCAAAGTGGTTTGAAATACATTTTATATAGCCCACCTAATCATGAAGGGATTCACATGTAGATCAGGGGAGGTCATCGTGCCTCTTTACTCATCCCTCATCAGGCCCATAATTGAGTACAATGCCCCTTTTGGGATGTACCTTACCAGACACCTTCAGCAACTAGAAAGACCCCAAATGTACCTCACCAAGAGGATCAAAGGGCTCAAACAGATGCCATATTCTGCCCGGTTAAAGAAACTCCAGCACTACTCAGTGGCATACCGCCTGCTCAGAGGCGATCTGTGCCTGACGTATAAAGCCATGTCCAACCCAGAATTAATCTCATCGAGCTACGCGCTCGAGAGACTTGAACCTCAGCACTGAAATAAATAGGACATGCTGGAGGGACAGATTCATAACCCAGAGGCTCCCTTCACTCTGGAATAAAATCCCAGTCCGGGTTAGGCAAAGTCCCTCATTGACTCTCTTCAAGAGGAATCTTGATGAGTGGATGGGAGATCGTAGATTTACCCCGGTTATCACTTCTGTGTCACTGTTAGACAGAGGCACAGTATACTAACCTCGAAAAAGGGCATAGCAAAATTAATTTAAAATGGGTGGCGAAAGCCAAACACACTCTGGCTAGGCTTATAAATGCCCTAGGGCAGATAGCCTAGTATGAACCTATGAACCTATGAAATGGTTATCCTTCTAATAATATATTTCACATCTACCCCAAAAGCATCTTGATTCCCATTTCTTATGTTGTCTTACATTTAATCTACATTGTTCTACTCATCATGAAGCCTTCCAGCTAACTAACTAGAGTCAGAACAACACAAAACGCAATGAGGTATACCATATTCAAACCCCCAGATCACACAAAACACAAAAGGGAACACTATATTCAAATCCGAGTCACAACACAAAACACAATGGGGTATAAAATACTGAAGTGCCACAACTGCATGTATATCATACTCAAACCCTACAAATGCACAAAATACAATGGGCTATATATATAGCATATTCCAACCCTACAACTATGCAAAACACAATGAAGTATACCACATTCAAACTCCTTGAAATCCCACAAATGCACAAAACACAGTGGGGTATATAATATTCAAACCCCATAAATGCACAAAACACAATGGAATATATCCTGCTCAAATCCCACAACCACAAAAAACACGAGTTACACCACATTCAAACCCCTCAATCATGTAAAACACAAAGGGCTATACCATATTCAAACCCCACAAATGCACGAAATACAATGGAATATATTCCATGTAAAACACAATGGTGTATACCACATTCAAACCCCACAGTAGCACTAAACACAATGAGTTGGGGATAAAATGCCAAGTATCTGTGTAATACATAGCTGGGGTAATGCTGCCCCATTTTTTCATAATTGCACTGTAACTTCTGATAAATGTAATAAAAAAGAAAGAGAGAGAGAGAGATACACTCCTCAGAAAAATATATTTGTGCATCCAATGAAACCCATTCCTAAACCTTTTATTTTTTACCTATTCAGCTATGATCCTACAGGATGCAAAAACACATGCACCTTCCTGATAATGTTTGAGATAAAGGAATAATGACCCAGACAAAGAAACAAGGCATCTGCCCGCTCATACATCTGCATAAAAAAGTCACCTCCAGGCTCGCAATCCTTTATGAGACCTACAAAAAGGTGATCTTTATCTAAGTAATAATGACTACAGACAATGCAGCTCAAAGTAATAAACTGCGCACACTAAACTAATTACACCAAAGCAATCTTTTAAACACAAACTGAAATGGACTAGTGATTGGTGACTCCATAATTAGGCTCACAGACTCCATACTCACAAGGCTGGACAAAAGCAGGGTGACAGTGAACTGTCCCTCAGGAGCTAAGATTGTTGACGGTACAACAGCCCTTTAGACCCATAAATCAGATAAATATGAGTACAAAATTATGGTGGCTCATGTTGGGGTAAACAACCTGACATTTAGAACCCTGCAGGATATGGAAATAAACATGACAGAGTTCTCCACGCATGTCACAAATTAAGGAAAGGCCCTAGTGATAAGTGGAATTCTTCCATTACCAAAATGATGCCAAGGTATAAACATTGTGTCATTCTAGGGGGGATCCAGTATATGTCAGAATGGGATAAGATGTTTGACAACCGTTCTTGCTTCCCTAGGAACTCTTTGCAACTTTCATTCCAAGGCTTCTATATAATGGTGAAAGCTTCTGGAGTTCCCATTATGCCTTTTTCATGCAAGGTCCAGCTGACAAACCTTCCAATCTAACTTCCAAAACAAATCAACCACTGGATCATATCAAAGTGACTCTACTTAAATGCAGAAGTTTAAACAACAAACTACTGGACCTTGAGGCCTCCTGCATTTGGACCACACTTATGTATATGTTGCTGCAGAAACCTGGCCTAAGTGCCCAGACAGCACTCCCTGAATACCTTGATTTTCCAGTTACCCCTTGTTTAGACCTGATGGAAACTGTGGAAGCATACCTTTATTTTTTAGAGACCACATTATCTCAAGACAGATACCTAGAGACAGTAAAGCAGAGCATACTGAGATTCAACTCATCCTAAATGGGATCAGTTATCAGTTCACAGCATTCCACAAAATCCCCTCCATGTATGCAGAAAATCACAAATCATTCTTAAATATTTCAGTAAGTTCCCCATTAGGTAGGAATGATGTTATCCTAGGTGATCTTAACTACCCAATGATTAACTGGGGGACCTATACCACTAACATAAGATATGCAAAAAAATCTAATATTTTATAAACAAAAAGTCCCTGGACCAGATTGTTAAAAACCTACTAGAGAAGAGAATATACTTGACCTGGTTGTAACAAACTTATCACCTGTATGTAACACCCACCGAGGTATATCCCTCACTGGTTAAATCAGACTGCAAACTAGTCATGTTCTCTATCAGAATCTCCAAACCATCAGAATCAAATATCACAAGAATTCCAGGACTTCAAATGTGTGTATCTCCTACAATTCTAAAATGAAGTCTCTAAATTCGAGTATAACATTATCACCCGTAATGCCGATACTGCAGAGAGTTAGATAAATTCTACTCACACCTGGCAGATGTATTAAACTGACATTTCCAACTAGATCCCAGCAAATGGGGAGGTCTAAAAACAAACGAGCATGGTGGTCCCCAACCATTAATAACCTATGTGAGAAACTCATATATAGCAGAACAAATTATCCCCCAAATTAAAGAGAATATTAAACAACGAAGATAAACTAAAAAAAGGACATAAAAATGAAGGCATCTCATAAACTCATACTAGCTACAGAATCTAAGACAACTACAAATCCTTAATTAGTTATATCAAAGAATAAGAAAAATAACACCCAGCTTTAATCCAAGCTTATTCTTAATGGCACTTACAATTCCAATCCAGGGATATTCCCAATATACTGGCAAATACATTTACTAACAACTTCAGCTTGTACTGAAGGTACTCTTTAAAATGAAGAATATCTCATCCATGGGGCCTAATAACATACCTGGTCACCTAATAAATAGCACTAAGCAAGAATTGGTACACTCTTCAACTTCGGCCAAGCAACTAGCTTTGTCCTACTGCAGTGATGTACAGCTGTTACGATGCCACTCCACAAGAGTGACCCCACCACAAACCCTAAGAACTACAGACCTATCAGTCTAATTAGTTTTATATGCAAGGCCATGGCTATCAAAAATCTTATCAGACTCAACCCCCAATAGTTCAGCTTTGTCAAGGGTAGATTCTGTGTAATGAATCTTGTGAACGTCTTTGAGAGGGTTACATAGGCTGTCCACACAGCATACCTTGATCTCATCAAGGCATTTGATAGATGAAGGAGCTCCAAACTGACACATATGTGGTTAAGTGGATGACCAACTGGCTTAGAGACAAGACTCACACAGTAAGAGTTTGGGTGTGTCCTCTGAGAGCATGAAGGCGGCCAGTGGAGATTTAGAGGGATCTGTGATGTGAGCTTTGCTGTTCGGCATCTGCTTCTCAGACCTCCACTTATCAAATGGGGATCTTTCATTAATAAAGTCTGCAGATGATTACAAGCTGGGAGTTGTAGTCAACTCCCCCAGGGGTACAGATGCACTCCAGATGGAGCTTACACTTGTTAATAGCTGGAGTACTAAAAATGGGCTCAAGCTTAATGTCAGAGCATTTGGTAAGCACTCACCAGCTCTAGCTTATAGCACAGATAACTTACCACTTCAAAATGAAAAGGTCATGACAGACCTGGATGGACAGCTCCTCTACTTTTGATCATTACATAGGAAATCCTTTTATGTTGTGCAGCTCAAACCAAAAGGTATTTCTTCCAGATCAAAAGAAGCCCTACCTTGGGCCTTCTTGAAAAGTGAGACAAGGCCTAATGGTGGTAGCTGCAAGTCAGAAATGGCCTAATAGTTCAGTTGCCTTGAAAGTCCTATGAACCTGTGATCCTATGACACTACACCATTCATCAACAATATGGCAAGCCTTGTTTAATATTTCTGTATACAGGAATATCCTTACCAATATAACCATTTATTAGTGCAGTCACATTAGGAAGGTCATATAGCATTACTGAGTGGAGTAATCAGTTAAAAACAAAGCTACTGGTACCTAGAATGTGTGCCTAGAATGTGTGACTGCTGTCACTGCAAGCCTTAAGAATATCACAGGCAATCAATACAGGAGACATCTGCCTTCATCCTTCACTAATAAAAAAATTCCCTGAAATTATTCCCGCGCACTACTCTAAACATGTATTCTTCCCCTCATTTTATACCCTTTAGCTATCCATAATTGAATGATCTTACAAAATAACTAGTAATCAGTATTAGAAGAGCAATTTGCCGCAAGCTGTGAAGGTTCTCCTCTTCCCTCTTCTTCCAAGCAAGCCTAATAACCATCTTGTAATCCCTATTAAACAAATTTACCTTTTTAAATCATCATCGATATCATCATAATTTTCTAAAACATTTTTCCTGCTGAAGGTTATGATATCTATCCTCAACAACAGTTTTAGCTCACCCTGTAGGATTCCCATGTATTCATAGATGAGCTCCCCACTCTCTCATGGAAAATCAGCACAGATACCCTGCAAAGGAACCCCATTTCTGTTCCTTACATCTAAGTTTCATCTGTTCAGTCACTACCTAAAGATAATGACCACAGGTGAGGACAGCGAGACAGACTGGCCAGGAAACTTGAGAGCTCTGTTCTATGACTCAGCTCTCACTTCACAACCAGAATCCAGTACAACAACATCTATAATACTACCACTGCTCTTATGCTAGTCAATCTCCCAATCCCCTCTACCCTCAGTTATTAATAATACCCCATGATACATACACTCCCTCATCTGAGATGACTGCTCCTCCCTCAACCACAGACAGCTATCCACTTTTTTCTGCAAATAACCTCTGATTTAGAGGTCCTGATTTTCATCCCATCCAAGGGATCTGGTTCACTGGAGATTACAGTTATTTGCAGCTAAGAGGACATCATCTTCTGCAAGCTATAAAGATGCCACCTTCATGCTATGTTTATTCCTCAAGAGTGAATACTTCCCAGACCTTTGTGGCACCTTGCTATCCTATCCATGAAAATCACCAAAATAAATAAGACACACCCTTGGTGGAATCCCACAGCCACTCTGAACATAAATGACTTAATGCTGAGAAAGTGGACAAACATTCACTTCTCAAATATAGGGACTGAATAGCACACAGCAATGGCCTTGGTACACTTTAAAATTTGTAACATTTCTCACAAGAGCTTCTTGGGTACTCAACCATATTTATTTATTTTATTTTATTTTTTTTTATTTTACATTTGTTAACCGGGGGTGTCTGACTGAGCCGAAAAGGCCCTTTTTCAGCAGAGGCCCGGGGAGAAAAGCTCCACAAAGAAAAATGACAGACACATTTAGTTATTCAGACATAATCAGTATACACACAAATTACAAGAGACATGTTTTTACAGTGGTATGCGGCACAAACAGTTACAGTGGAGAGAACAATCAAAAAAGATATTAATTTTAAAAATAAAGGTAAGTAATAGATTTGTGGTGTACAGCTGAACTTTGGAATGTAGGTAGAATACATACATAGTACACAGGTACAGTACATACATTGTAGATTAGCCAGTGTTTGTGAGTAAGATTGAAAAACTATTATCAATTGCTCTAGATTTAGTATGCATATGTTATCCGCTTTCACTAGCCTGGGGAGCAATCATGGCACTGCCAACTTTGCTTGAGATGTTGCCTGATGAGGTCTTTAAAGGAGGCTTTGGATGATGTGTTTTGAATGCTAGTAGGGACAGAGTTCCATTTTTTAGCCACCGAACTACTATATAGTGCATCTCCAAAGCTATTGTAGCTGTTGGGGACTTCTAGTAGTAGTTTGCTTGATGATCTAAGAGGCCTTTTGGCTGAGTGATGTTGTACTAGGTTTTTGAGGGCAGGACACTTACTGGGGAGGTAATAGATAGAATGACAGAGGCAGAGCTGATTGTAGGTTAGGAGGTTGGGCAGTTCAAGCCAGTGGAGCTGTTTCAAAGCAGTACAGTGATGAGTTCTATATGAGCAATTTGCAGCAAAGCGGGCAATTCTGTTATAGCAAGCTTCCATTTTGCTTAGTTCAGTTTTGTTGAGATTAGTCAGAATGGGAGATGCATAGAGTAGGGTGGATAGAAGTTGGGAGCGAGCAATGGCTGATCTTGTGTTGTTGGTAAGAAATGGTTTGATACGGTAGAGTGACCCCAGTTTGGCATGTACTTTTTTAATAGTTAAGTTCAGATGACTATCAAATTTTAGGTGGGAGTCTATGGTTATTCCCAATAGCTTAGCCTGTGCCACTGGAGCAATTGGAGTAGCATTTGTGGAGTAGATAGTGAATTGACTGTTAGTGTTTTTGTTAGAACTGGTTATAACCATAAGCTGAGGTTTCTTTGGATTGAGGATAAGTTGGGCTTTGGTAAGGTAGTTTTCAACGTCAGAGAATGCTAGTTGAGTTGTTTGCAGGAGGGTGGGAATGTTTTGTGCAGCACAGATTAAGGTAGTGTCATCTGCATACTGAATTATAGATGCATGCTGTGTGGAGGTGTGGAGGTCATTTGTGAAGACTGTGAATAGTAGTGGTCCTAAGATAGAACCCTGTGGGACTCCTATAGTTATGGGCAGCTGAGGAGAGAGAGAATTTTCCCATTTCACAGCTTGGTACCTGTCAGTTAAGTAGCTTTGGAACCAGGTAAGAGTGGAATTAGATAGATGATATTGGTTTAGTTTGTTTAGCAGGATTTGGTGCGAGACTGTGTCAAATGCTTTGGACATATCCAAAAAAAGAGTTGACACTTGCAGGCCTTCATTTTTGAGACGGTTTACTGTGTCTGTGAAGCAGAGGAGAGCTGTAGTGGTACTATGGGCAGGTCTGAAACCATGCTGAGTAGGTGACAGGATGTTGCAGTCTAGGAGATAGTTTAGCATCTGGGTATGGATGCATTTTCTAGGATTTTGGCCAGGGGGGAGAGTAAAGCAATGGGTCTGTAGTTATTAAGTTCAGTGGAGGTCCCGCCTTTATGTATGGGTGTAACATAGGATATTTTCCAGAGTTTGGGCACATAGTTTTCAACAATTGATCTGTTTATGAGAGTGGAGACTGGGATAGCAATAGCATCTGCTGTAAGTTTCAAGAAATAGCTGGGGAGTAGGTTGGCTGCTGTTGATGAGGTTTTTAGTTTGGAGATCATGCTTTTGATTGAAGTGGTGGAAACTGTTTTGAGGGTAAAGCTTGTATTAGTGTTATTTGTGTTGGGGTGGATAGTGAGGAAGGAACTGTCCTGTGATACTAAGGATAGAATTGAGTTCACAAAGTGGCAGTTGAATTGTGTTTCGATGGGAACTTTAGTGTCAGGGGTGGTTGGTTTGAGGGTAGCCTTTTGGGTGGATTTTAGTAGCTGGTTTACATTTTGCCAAAATTTTTGTGGGTTGTGTTGGTATTTAGTTTGTAATGTTGTGTAGTAGGATTTTTGTCCAGCCTAATGCATTTTTTGCAGTTGCGCAGTTCTTGGTACTTAGTTAGGCTTTGTGTTTCTTTGTTTTTTGATAGTAGCCAGGCAGTGTCTCTGGACTTGAGGATTTGTTTGGTTTCTTTACTGAGCCAGGGGTTTGTAGAGGTTCTAACCTTGATTTTGCGCAATGGGGCGACAGTGTCTAGGTGTTGTAGAAATGTTTTGTTGAAATATGCTACAGCCTGGTCAAGTGGGAGGGTTTTAGGGGGTCCAGTCACAGTTACACAGTAAAGTGTGGAGGACCTCAGGAGAGAATTGTTTTGTGTTTCTAGTGGATATATAGTTAGTGGTTTTGCATATGCTTGTTCTACTACGTATAAAGTATATTATGTTGTGGTCACTTAAGGTGTCTGGGAGACTGCCTGTGTGAGGGTACAATGTGGGGTTGCTAGTTAGGACCCAGTCAAGGATGGATTCCCTTTTAGATTTTTATCACACCTAGTTGGAATTTGGACTAGCTGCTGGTAGCCATGGAGATTTATTAGATTACTTGGTGGTTCTGATATACAGGTGAACCAATCTAGGTTGAAGTCGCCCAGAATAAGGGTTTCTTGTGAGTATGTGGAAGAACACCAGGATAAGAAGTCTTCAAGGCTAGCAGGTGTATTACCAGGTGGAATATAGATCACAATTATGGTGATGACCTTTTTAGGGTGAAGTTGAAGTTGTGAGATAAGTATGTCCCAATTATTGGGGGAGGGGTAGGAGTTTGGTAATTGACGGACAGTTAAGTTGGACTTGTAGAGTAAGGCAGTTCCACCCCCTTTACGAAGTGGTCTGTCTTGTCTAATGATACTGTAGCCGGTAGGGAGAACTTCTGAGTTAGCTATGTTTTTATTTAGCCAGGTTTCTGTTAAAGCAACTATGTCTGGGGAGTAGTGTGCTATTGTGGCCTGGAGTTCAGGTATTTTATTTTTGATACTTCTAATATTAATATTTAGTATTAAAAGATGGCTGGTTTTGCTGCTGTTGTTGATTTGCTTTTATATCTCTTATAAGTCTAAAAAGACACAAGCAGACAGTGCTAGCAAACTCCCATGGCCCCTCCAATATCTGTGAAGGAACAAAGAGTTAATTGTTCCACGGCTGGCCCCTCCAATATCTGTGAAGGAACAAAGAGTTAATTGTTCCACGGCTAGGACAGAATCCATACTGTTGCTCCTGAATTACATCTTCATTATTAGTTGTTCTCCTTATCAGCAACCTGGTATAGGTTTCCCTGGGGGAGGGGGGGTGAACAGTGTGACCCATCTATAACTGGAACATACCCTCTTTTTGCTCCTTTTTTCAAATGAGGACCATTAACCCAGTCAGCCTAATGTCCACGCCTCTCATACAACATTAAAAAGGTGTGTTAATGGTAACATTCCAACAATGTCCAACACCTTCAACACTTACAGTCTGATCTCTACTATCCCCAGAACTCTGCACCAGTAGAATTATTTAATCACTGCAGAGACGTGGATCCAGTTCCACAGTCTGTTTCTGCCACAGCTTCTTCAGGGGTTCCTCAAACTTATTACATTTAAGACTTGGAAAAAGCATAGCAGAATAAAAATATCATTTCAGAGATCACTGCGATAAAATTAAAAAAGAAATACTATTGCACTGGTTGCACATCTATAAAAATATAACTCAAGTGATCTCCAGAGCCTCTATTCAAATTAGCAATCTTGAACATGGCCTCAAGCTCCCATAAAGTAAAATTTTCTTTCAACATACTTCTGACTCATTTAAACACTCCAACTCCCACTCATAAGAAATGGATATGTCTTGAATGAAAGACACATTCATAGCATATTCTGCTATGGCTAGCATGCTAACTACCCTTTACTACAACACTGTCTGCCCCTTCACTCTTAATACTAATCACCAATTTCATCTTGTACTCTAAAGAGGTGAAGTAAACCATGTTCTTTCCAGCCACCTTATATTTCTAGCTTTGAAGACAGTTATTATGGTGTCCCTATTTTAAGATAATGATCTTTTAGTTTATTCAAATAATGGCTCTTTGGCCAAGTAAGGGCATCATCAAAACCCTATACCTATGTTTAGGTGTTGTCACGTAGCTTTCTTATTATACCAGAAATCAGAAATTAATTCATCTTTGAAAGCCACTTACCACTTGGTCTAGGAAGCATAAAATGGTCTCATACCCAGAAAAAATTAGTCCAAAGGAGTTCTACAGTACTGATACTTGACATCTTTCAAAAATTTGACCAATAATCTAAAAATAACATGGCCATTCCCCACCTTAAAATGGTGCACATTCATACACAAATATACCTAGTTTCTTTCCCCTATATCTGCAGTCAATGTCCAGCAGTTAAACGTTTAATAATATTATTTAAACTGCTAACATTCAAACTTTTGATGACCACCACCTTTCCCTTCTTTTTAATCTGCCCGTCCTTTTACACTGTAATACCTTTTGTCCAAATAAAACTATATTTCCCATTATCAGGTGCCCTCTGTCCAAATAATACTATACTCCTCGTATCAAGTGTTCTCAGAATTAGTGACATCTAACTTTGTAAAACGTGGAACAATGTTGCTGTGAGCAGCAGTCACCCCACAGTGTGAGGTTCTCTGGTTCTGTTCTCAGCTGGGGTGTCTTCTTTGTGGAGTCTGCAGATCTTCTGTGTGTTCCAGTGGGTTTCCTCTGGCTACTCCAGTTTCCTTCCACATTCCAAAGACAATTTTAGGTGGATTGGTGACTCCAAATTGTCCATAGGTTTGTGTGTGTGTGTGTGTGTGTGTGTGTGTGTGTGTGTGTGTGTGTGTGTGTGTGTGTGTGTGTGTGTGTGTGTGTGTGTGTGTCTGTGTCTGTATACATGTGTGTTTCAGAAAAAAGGCCTGGCAATCCAACTTCCTTTCTATGCTTTCCTACTAAACTCTACTGAAAGCGTCAGCAGTTCATGGAGTTGCTAGAGAATTTGGATGCATCTTCACAGCATTGGAGGGACAGAACTTTGCAAAGTTCCAAAGGCATGGATATCCACACTGTCAGGAAATGGAGCTTTCTAGTCTTTTAACAGCAAGCTTTGGCTTACTAAAAATCTCATGATCATCCCCAGCTAACCATATATCTGCCTGATTTGTTCTATGGTCCTCCCCATATGTAATACTTAAAAGGATTGCTCTCCTTGGAAATCTGACCTTTCTTGTGGGGAAGTTATTGGTGCACTACTGAATATTTTCTATAAGGGCAATGAGACAGCATGCATTACCTTATGTTAATCATTTAAAAATTAATGTTAACTCTATAATAAGAAAATCACATTTTTTTTACATTAAAATAATACTTCTGTATATACTTAAAAGACATATTAATACATGCAACTTTTCAGTCCTTATTATCATAAACAAACTGAGCTGCCCTTATATCCGCTGCCTTTGAGTTGTGGCCCACCACATCTGGAGTACTTAGGAGTTGTTGCTGCATTACAACTTTTCTTGCAGACTTGACTTTGAGACTTTCCATCTCACTCTGCATCTCCTTGATTATCACAGTTCTCAGGATCTCCTTTCTTACTGTAGATCTGCCCATGACAATCATGGATGCTCTTCTGCCTGGAAATACAAAATATTTATTTTATGCTAATGTCTGTGGCTTCCCTTTGTAGTCTTCCATTTCTCCACAAACAGCAACAGAAAAATTTTGGTTCAGCTGATTTACCAACTACTTCAGGTTCAGGCTGCATACCTTCCTATGGATTTTTGTATTCTTAATTTCTCCATCCAGTAATTTGCTTGTATGTCTTACAAAAAAAAATATCTTACTTCTGATTTCTTTTCAGCATTTTATTTATCTGACATTTATTTATTGGGACCATCTGAATGGGCAATAACCCCTTTTCAGTAGAGGATCAGGAAGAAAAGCTCCATGACTAAATCAAGACAGCTAAAACATCATATATACATATATGTATACACATAAAAATATTTACAACAGTTATACAGACAGTAATTTCCTTTATATCATATTGCTTTTCTCTTCAAGTAGAAGTAGCATAGATGATGTAGGTAATTTGCTTTGCAATCTTACGTCCAGTAGCATTTGAGCAGATGAGAGATGGAGTCTTTGTAATGAAATATTCTCCTATTCCAACGCTGCAAGATGACAACCTGCATAGCTTTAGTTACAGCTTTTCCTTGTGAGTTTTCACTGTTTGGATTGCTTTCCCCACTTGTCCATTTAATACAGATAGTTTGGACTGGAACTGTATGCCTAAATTCCTTCTCATGCACACAATTTCTGAATTTCTGAGTTTTTATACAGAAGGCCATCATCATGCATAACAAAACCATGCATCTGATATTTGAAGAACACATATACTAATGCACTCATCCCAGACACAGGGGTGTGTCAGTTTGATTATTTCAGAGAACTAAGTATAATGCCCTACAGATACAAGACACATGGGCTTCTTTAAACTGGACGAGGAATGTGATTTAAAGGAACTTGAGCAGGAAGGAGTCTATAAATATTTGGGAATAGATGAAAAGATGAAAACAAAACATGAACAGATGTTAATAAAACTCAGTAAGGAATACTTCAGAAGACTACAAGTGATTTTGAAAAGTGTCTTGATATCTAGGAATAAAGTCCAATGTAAATCAATTTGCTCTTCCTTTTCTAAGTTACAGTTTTGGGTTGACCAACTGGCCCCAAAAATTACTGGATCGACTGGACACAAAAACAAGACCAGTGTTTCAAGCTTATCAAATAATATATAAAATGAGTGTATATCAAGATTATATATTCTTTGCTCTATTCCCATTGGGAAAACTTCTATAACTCTGAATGCTGTTTGTCCTTGAGTCAATGGACTTTGTACCTTCACAGGACTGCCCAGAACAGCTTTCTTGGATCCATGTCAAATGCGTTCTTCAAGTCTAGGAATGCCCAGCTGGACTCTCCTAGTCTTCTCAACTATCTCACACTGGATCAGTTGTGCTGCACCCTGATCTGAATCCAAACTGCTTATCTCCCATCTTACTCTCTACTATTCTGCATATTCATTTATTAATCAACCTCTGCAGAATTGTCACGCAGTGTGACAGGAGTGCCTGCAGAAACCATTTCTTCCCTAAATCACCTAACATCTTGATCATATCTGCAGTGACCTCGTCTGAACCTGCTGCTTTCCCTGACTTCATTTTCCTTTGTGCTATTCTTACTCTTCTAGGGAGGGCTCCTCTTCTTCTCTCATTGTAGGATGTAGGGAGCAGTACAGCTTCTCTGGGGTTTTCTTCATTCAAAAGCAGCTGGAAGTACTCCTTCCATCCGCCTTTGATTTCCTGTGGATTGGTGAGACGTTGTTAATGGTGTCCCTTATGAAGGGTGTCTGACAACCACTTTCCTTTTCTTTCTGTCTTTGCCTTGCAACCTGAAAGAGTTTCTTTGTATTATCTACCGTCACTTTCAAAACTTATTAGAGTACCGCTGATGCCTCCTCCTTAACAACTGAACCTGCTCTCTTAGTCTCTTTGTTAGCTAACCAGTACTCCTTATTAGCCTGGTCCTTCTTTTCTGTCTTTCACTTTTTTCCTGCACTCCTTTCTTTTGATGACTTCCTGGACTTCTGCATTCCACCACCAGCTTTCCTTATATACCTTATTTCCATAATTGGTTCAGCTGCATATCTATTCTATATTCTTCACACATGCTGTTTTGAGGTGATATGACCTGTAGTAGAACTATATATATATATATATATATATATATATATATATATATATATATATATATATATATATATATATATATATATTGTTTGTGTCTTTCGGCTTTTCCCGGATAGGGGTCGCCACAGCTGAACTCCGGTTTGCTAATGATTGGCAGTAGATTTTTACGTGCTGGCTTGCCGGCCCTAACGCACAACCTTCAATGAAGGAACGCCCATTCACGCATGTCGCCACACAGAAGACGCTCTAACTGATATATATATATATATATATATATATATATATATATATATATATATATGGTTCTACCTGACATAATCGAAACCACACAACACCGATAAAACCACATCATCGACACCACATACATATTCCCGGTCCATAAACAAACAGCCACACATAACCCGACGCGAAATAATAACCACAAACAAAAACAAAAACCCCATACAAAACAAAACACATCCCCATTCCACAAACCACACACAACACAAACACACAAAAATCCCAGCCCACACTAAACTCACACTTCAAACCCTAAGGTCCGCCCTAAGGTCACACACTATCGCACCTAACCTGCTAACCGCTCCCATAACCTCTACTCACACCTCCTAACCCTAACCCCCCTCTCCCTAACTCACCGCTAACTCACTTAACCCCTACCTAACCTAACCCTAACTAAACCCTCCCCCCCTGGCTCATCTAACCCCCCTAACACGCCACCCCTACCTAACAGCCACCCTATAACTTAACCCACTCCTCCCACCTTATCAGCATCTCCCCCACACCCTCCTGCTTACCCCTGCCGTCCACACAGCATCCTCCACTACACCCTCCTACACAGCCTCCTGCGGCGTTACGGCATCCGGCGCGCGTGTGCTATCCGTCATCGTCGGTCTTCTCCATAGCGATCGTTCTGCAACGCGGTCGACCGCCGGTCTTGGCTCCTTTCGATCTTCTGGAGCTCCAGTTCCGTCTTGTCGCTAGAACCATATATATATATACATATATATATATATATATATATATATATACATATATATGAATAATCGCAGACAAATATGCATGCTTCAACAAACATTATGAAAATACACATTTGACGAATGTATTCTGAAAAAACAGAAAATCTCCTCCACAACAGCAACAATGCAAACCACACTGTAAAATAAAATGTTCATTGCAGGAGCTTTGCCCTGCATATGCGCATTACTTATATAGACTAACTCCACAGTTGCACAACTTTTGCATATTCTGCAATACTACAAATTATGAATAGTACTTTTCACTAAAATGGTAAATGCAGCAGTTTGACACAGAAGCTCTTGGTGGTAAGAACAACCTGATCAAAATGATACAAACATCTGTTGACATCTGTGTATGATCCCTTTACACCTATATTCATATATTTGTGTGTATGTACACACAAAAACTGATTTTAATCCACTCTGCCTTGGGTTGACATCAGTTTTGTCATCAAAAGTTTGTTGACTCCACAGATGGTTGACAGGCATGTGAGATCACACCATTCTTGGAGTAGGGAAATATACCTTCTCCCCAAGACTGTGCAATCTTGGAGTTGGTATATACAATTAGCAGGCAGGGTGGGGAGGTACATGGGGACTTGCTCCCTGCAAAAACTGATGTTTCAGGCAGTTTTCTGTTAAGTTATTTTGCACGGGTTGAGATTTTAACTCAACGCATGCATAGTAGCATGTCGGTATTTGCAAAGTTGATCTTTTGTGGTCAACCTTATGAACATAAATGTTTGGGTTATTAATTGTTTTTCAGAAAACCCATATACATAGAATGATCAAAATACCCAAACATTGATATCAGTAATGTTGAGAACAAAAGGTTGACAAAACAAACATTGACACATATCTGCATATGCACTGATGAATATCCTCGGACCATGCAAAAAAATTAAAAAAAAAAAAAAAAAGAGAGAGACAGAGAAACATTGTTTTTGTAGGGAGGCAAGCCCCCCCTACCACCACACCCCTGCTAATTAAATATACTAACTATGAATATACACCATCCCTGGGGAAGGGCATATCACCTAACCCTGGGAATTGTCGATCTTGCACACCTGTTGACCAACTGTTTCATTGACCAAAGTGTCTTGATAAAATAGATTTCGATATTTGGGAGTTTTGATAATTATCTCAGCTCTGATACATAAGAACATATGCATTCACACACACACACACACACACACACACACACACACACACACACACACACACACACACACACACACACACACATATATATATATATATATATATATATATATACATATATATATATATATAGGTTTACCATAAAAATGCAGAATGAAGGTCTGACGAAAACGGGAATGTCGAATGTCAGTTGGCTGCTTCCTTTATTGCTGACCTTCAATACTATGAGTGTTCTTTGCTGCAAATGCCACTGTGCATTTGCACATATGTGGCCGAAGTTACGACTAAAGAGTGCGGTACAGTGCGGATCGGGAAATTACTCTTTTCCTCACTGTAGTGCAATGTCGGAGTTGGAATATGTAATTTGCAGGGGCTATGGGGGTGCAGGGGTCTTGCCCTCCCTGCAAAAACATTAAGTCACGTGATTTGCAGTAATGAACTGCAAAAAAATGTTGAATGTGCGAATGTGATAGTGCCGCTAAATGCACGTCGACATTTTCAAAGAATTAATATGCACGACCGGTATTTTGAGTTGACAACATGAACGGATTTTGTTGTGTCATTCGTACTTTTGATGGTAAACCTATATATCACAGGATTATAGGAAGTTACTAGGCTATTGACCCTGAAGCCCTTACAACCCTAATGAAGAATTAAGCTCATGTTCTGACAAGTCAGCACCTGATGCCACTGTCCAGCAGGGACATGGGTGGAATCCCAGGAGTGTATTTTCTGTTCCCCATTCAGTTATCCAGGTTGCACTTAAAAAGGGTTAATGAGGTACTCTGCTTGACATGGAGAGGGAGTCTGTTCCACAGAAGGAGGAGTCTCTGGGACACAAACCTGTCCCACCAACAAGTCGTATTGATGTCACAGACCAGGTTGAGGTCGCGTATGCGGGTTACTTGAGTGAAGTTTGACTTGCGGATATGCAGCAGTCCCATAAAGGAGGTATCTGAGATTGCTTTGTATGTCAGACAGAGGTCACCTCTGAGGAGTCTGTATGAGACTGAGTAGAGGGACAGGGCTTTTAGCCTATCTGTGTAGTGTACATGTTTGAGGCCCTGGATTCTCCTGGTGAGGAACCTCTGTGGTCTTTGCAGCTGTGGAATGTGCTTTGTGAGGTATATGCCAAAAGGGGAGTTGTCCTCATAATGGGTCTTATAAGGGAAGAATGGAGAGATGTTATGACCTCCTTGTCCCTGGATGAGATACCCTTCCTAATGAGGTGGGCCATGTAAAAAGCTTTCTGTACAACAGAGGCAATATGGTGGTCAAAAGTCAGTTTGCTATCAACCTGGGTGCCCAAGTCCCTCACAAATGATTGCGTGCTTAAGACCTTGTTATTAATGTGATAATTTGTGGGGACATCACTCCCCCCAAATGGGAACATGATGCATTTTTTTGTCATTCAGTTTGAGACCGTGTTTCTGGCACCAGTCATTTATTTGGGTAAGACCCTCTTGGAGGATGTCCACATCACTAGGGGAATTGATGACATCACTAGGTGAATCAATGACATCGCCCAACTTGTAGTCATCTGCAGACTTGGTCAGCCATAGCCCAGGTACTATCTGATTAGTCCGAATACAGATAGCTCATTTTTACTTAGTTCTGCATTACATCACATTTAATTAGTCAATGTTATGGTGACTAAAGTAAAAATTAATAATATCCCTGTGTGTTTATATGTATCTCAATGTATGTGTGTGTGTGTGTGGGGGGGGGGGGGGTTGAGTACTAGGTGAGTTGCTGGCTACTAGAGCAAGATTGCTACTAGTGGGGTGAGAAGTTTTTAATTTTATCCCACTGTTACGCAATCCTGGAGTTAGCTGCCCACCTGCAAGAACTCTTGTTTTTTTTTTTTTCAGATTTTTTGTCTGTTTGGTGGTTTCAATATACACAAACAATGAATTAGGGAAATTAGGCTTTTCAGTATAGTCCCTAATATAGTCTCTATATATACAGACACACACACACACACACACACACACATATATATATATATATATATATATATATATATATATATATATATATATATATATATATATTTGCATGTACTCATGAACACACACACTCATGCAGTGAAAAAGTGTTTACCAAATTAAACTTAGTATACATGTAAAATATCAGATTTATAAAACAGATGAAAATTAAGTTGTTCAGAACATGATATCTACTGTTAATACTGTTGTTCATTAACTGCAGCTCAGAACTGCTGGCTTATTTCTCTCTTCATTCTAGCAATGTCCCAAATCAAACTGCAGAAACTTCTCATAAGCATATTTGGTAACAACAGAACAATCATGAAAGATACAATAAAGAACTGGTTCACTTACACTGCTGTCATCCTTTCATCCTGAAAGGTCACAAATGCCATATCCAGTCGCTTCAGGTTGATGCGATTCCTTTCTGCATTGAACTCATCTGTCAGCTTCTCTTCCAGTTCACTGTAGTACTGCTCAGCATCCACCTACGGAGGCACAAGAAAAAGACCGTCACATGACAGTACATACATTTAAATACAGTCAATGCAATGGAAGTGGTGACGTGAATTGTGGGGTATTCAGTGCCACTGTGAAGCACAGCATTATGTACACTCCTATGCTGATGCATACAACCAATGAAACTCCTGTGCTTTACAGCAGGAGACACACTGCAATGGTACTGTGGCTACTGCTGAGATGGAAGTGTGCATATTCTCATGCCAATACACACTGGTGCATACTCAGACTAGCTGGAAAAAATTATTTAATAGACACGCTGAACTTAATGGTGGTTTAAAGAAAAAAGTACTTACTGTATCATTATTTTCATAATTAGGCATGCAAATGGATGGATATTAAATAAAATGCAGCTATCTTACCATAAAATATCTAAAAGAAAGGCTGTGTACAGTTAATTGTCATACAGAGACATCAAGTGGATGACTGAGAGAGGCAGATGCAATGTGAGTGTCTACGTGATGTCTGCATGGCGACAGCATCAGCATGAGGTCTGTCTATACAAATATCTAGGCACAATCTGAATTTACTGAGTGGGAGCATTTGTTTCATTTCACTGGTGAGGGATTACCAATACTGAGAAACGATCACAGAAAAGCTGCTGTCTGTTTGATAAAGTCTAGTTCTGGAAGTCTGCAGAGAGGGCACAAAAGAAGGCACATACATAAGAAAGGAATCAGAGGTTTGTGTGGTGTGATGGTTAGTAAAGAAAGGGAAGGATTCCAGATTCAGTAATTTAAAGATAAGGAAAGCAAGAAGATGACTGATTCTCTGTGGAATGGGGAGACATTTGGCTTTGGCTAGCAGCAGGCAGCGATGTTCAGTTCTAGGTAGGGGTGGGGAACAGAATCTAGAAAATATTATTGGAGGTGGTTTGCAAGGATGACATTGTTTTTGGAGGTAGGTGCAATTAAAGGCAGACTGCATTCTAGTTTGGCTAGGAGTACTCTCTTTCTAGTTGCTAACTTGGAGACTTTCCTTCATCAAAACAATTGTGAGCTAACTGGTTTTATATTTTTTGGTGTAGTGTTGAAATTTGAGTTGCTGATCAAACATAAACCTATATATCAGAAGTGGTTTGTGCTTTCAAGAGGAGTTTGAAAGTTTCAGGCTATGTGCCAGTCTGGGGGTACAAAAGAGAGATTTTGCCCAGTCCCAAAAAACATTGCTTTTGTCTTTTTGGTATTTAGAATGAGATTACTGCTAGCTAACCAGGATGGGAGTTGAGAGAGGCCTTTTTCAAATTTGAATTTAAGTTTATTTTGGAAGGGGTTGGATTTGTTGATCACCATGTCATCTGCATACAATATGATGGGACCTTGTGGGCACCCAGTAGGTAGATTACTGACAAATATTTTTTTTCTTTTTATTACTGACAAATATTGAGAAAAAACGGAGAAGGACCAGAGCTTTGAGGAGCACTTTTCATAAGGTGGGCGATATGGGAACTAAACTTTCCATTCTATACAGTAAAATGTATTTGTAAGTAGGTTCTGAACCAGAGAAAGCTTGGTTGCTAATTCCTGCTTGAGCTAATGAGTTAAGGAAAATAAGGTGATCATTTAGGTCAAAGACCTTGGTTAGGTCTATAAAAGCAAAGCCAATGAGGATGTTTTTGTCCATGTTAAGCAGAATGTTATCTGGGAGGTGCAGAGGGTGGTCATGGTAATTCTACCTGCCCAAAAGCCATGTTCATAAGTGAAGCATCTTACAGTTTTATAGGTATTGTCAAAGTTGCACATAAATAAATTTTGCAACTATTTTCCATATGATGGCCACTCTAGTGGTGTAGAGGGATAAATCTCTCACTATGGCTCAGGTGACCTGGATTTGGCTGACGAAGAAGCAGGGAGGAATGCAGGTTACATGGACATTCCTCGTAATGTTCATGGCAAAGGATGGGTTTGTGCAAGGGAGGGCATAGTCTATGAGAGGATTAGGGTTGGAAATTGGTGAGCTTCTGCAGAGGTGGGGCAATATGCCACATGCTCCCACTGCATACCCACTCCTTTGAAGTAACCACATAACCAGAGGGAGGGAACAGAAACCAAGGACAAGGCCTTAATTAAAAAAACAAACAAAAAAAAAAACATTAAATGTAGTACACCACTGCCACACAGCATTCTGTTAGGTTCCATATCAAACCAGTTGTAATCTGTGTACATCAGGGGTAGAATGGATAGACCAGAAGACTCAGCGCTGAATGTGGGACACTGGGAACAGCTGTTAGAATGAAGCAGGGGTGCTTACTATATCTCCCCAAAATATTTTCCATATGTTGGGAAGAATGAAGATGGGTTTGAAGTCGCTGGTTCCACTTGGCTTATACACCTTCGGGATACATTTTATTATTGCTTGTATCAGGGGTCAAGCATGATACTGTAAGTTAGGAAAGTACTATAAAGAGATTTAGGGGATCCAAAAAAATGTTTCTTTTCATATAAATCGATGGAGGAGGTCATGTAAACTAGTGGGAGCATCTGAAATGACATACAAGTAAATAAATCCCATCCATGAAGTTCCTAGATAATCCAAACAGAAACCAGTGCTAATTAACATTCGTAGTGTACCAAAAGCACTAGATTGCCTTATTCAGGAATAAAAATGAAGACTATTGCACACTTCTGAGTGTTTCTAAAATGGCATCTGATACAACATATAGCTAATGGAAGCAAATCCTGTTTAGGTATAATTCAGTTTGAAATGGGTTAAAACAGATATTTGCGTTTTGTAAGTAACTCCGAGGTCACACACTCTGCCAACATGTCATTAATATCTGCATAAGAGGGGTTGGATTGAATGTGTTTTGCATATATATAATCACAGACCGGCAACACCACACAAAGGATACAGATATTTTCTCATTTTACTCACTAACCTTTTCAAAGCCACAGCAATCACAGCAGAAGATTCGGGCACATGGATGTGTTTTAATCATAATTCTCCCATCCTTCTGAGCCTTGGCAGCGAAGTACAACCGCCCTTTCATTGCTTTCCTCCTAAAGGAAAGCACAGCAGTATCCGGTCAGTATACAGACATGATGTAAAACATGCTTCTTCAATATCTTTACATTAATAATATATAATCTTACAGATCAACCTCATGTGTGTGTGTGTGTGTGTCTTGCTCTCTCTCTACATAATGACACACACACACACACACACACACACACACACACACACACACACACACACACACACACACACACACTCACACATGCCTGCCTGTAAATGTACTACTGTAAATCTACTTACACACACACACACACACACACACACACACACACACACACACACACACACACACACACACACCTATCTGGAAATGTACTTAAATGCACACATAAATAAACACACAATCACACACAGACCCTCTACATAATGAGAGACACACACACACACGCACATACATACACACACACACACACACACACACACACACACACACACACACACACACACACACAAAAATGGAGAAGAATACCAGGGTTGTGCTGGGCAGCATTTAATGATTGAATGACAGAGGCGAAAGAAAGAGAAAAGGATTCGGTTATTAGTAGTTTAAAAGATAATCAGCAGAAATTAAAAGAGCAATTGAGGGAATTGCAACAAACTGCTAGTAATTTAGATGTAGTAAATGGTAAATGCTTGAAGGACCCTCCCTTTAAGGGGCTTTATCCTGTAAAGGAATTAGCTAAATTGCAGATAACTGAATCATCAGAAGACGATAATGCCTGGCTCCCCCCACCACTGACTGCACCACCAACTGCACCCCCGCAGTATCAGCCCCCCCTTGCTCAACAAGGAGCAGAAGCACAGCAGCCAGATTCCACCACTAAAGATTCCAACCCTAGAGAAAGAGAACAAGCTGCGGACAGTCATTCTAGTGAATCTGAGCCAGAAACAAGCGATAGGAAAAAGGGACCAAAACCTCATAGTAAGACTCATAAAGAAACAAAAGCTGTAATGTATTTTAGAGCTAAACCTTATTATAAAGGAAAAGGGAAGCGACATTTACACTGACAAAGGCATTTTGGCCAGTTCCCCGCTATAATTGACAGTGGGGATGGGTATTTTGGGCCAGATAAATTTAACCCAGATTCAGAATCGGAGTCGTCAGAGAACAACAGATTGTTACCTTTGAGGAAGGTACCTAACCCAGCCCATGTTAGAAGTGCACAGGAACCACCAACTGTTGTAGTACCTAGGGCGTGATCGGCGGTTGATTTTCAAGCTATTACCAAATCGTTACTGCCTATTCGTAATAATTCAGCTAAGTTCCAGCATGTGCTGGCGGGACATATTTGTTTACAAAATCCTACAATAGAAGAAGTTAGGGCAGTTCTTCAGTACGCTATACCGGCTGATCTGATGAAACGGATTTGGGATCATGCTAATGTCCCTACTCCAATTCTAAAACATGATGCATATGGAGATAATGGGTTCGAAGCGGTCAGGCAACGAATAGTAACTGGTCCAATATTAAGTCAGTCCTTCAAAAAGAAGACGAACCTATGAACGAGTATTTAAATCATCTCACTGAAGCCTTTGAGGCTTACTCTGGTTACTCAGAACCCACCGAAGGGCCAGCATAGAGCGGATTGTTGGCTGCTTTCGTAGATGGGTTATACCCACAAGTACGGGATAAGCTAAAGGAAGTATGTTTAAACTGGCCTAGTCTTGGATTGCATGAATTAGTCACACAAGTGCAATACCTCTCCGACCACTTAGCACAGGAAAAAAAGGATTTACAGGAAAAATTGGTTAAAGCACAGATTCAGATGTGTACAGCCTTTGGGCAGCGTGGACGGGGAGGACGAGGACAGGGAAGAGGGAGAGGTGGATGCCAAAGAAACCAAAATAGACAAAACTGGCAAGAAAATCGATCAGCCCCATCCCAAAGCTATAATAATCAGACGGAGTGTTTCAATTGTGGCCAAGTAGGTCATTGGAGAAATGAATGTCCGTATCTGGCTGAGCAATCTGCCCCACCCACTGATACGTCACCTCAGTGGAATTCTAATTGGACTCCATCCAATCGGCAGCCATCACAATGAAGGTTCCCTGAACAAAGACAACAGCAGTTGTACCCCTTCATCCCTGTGGATCAGGATGGACCACATGTTATGTTATTTGTCAAAAATAAACCGTACCCATTTTTGATTGACACTGGAGCTACCAAATCTATGTTAGCTGGCGAAGCAGCAATAAATGTCCCCCTCTCCAACAACATAACTAGAGGGGTAGGTGTTTCTGGCATCCCTATTGAATATTCTGAAACCGTCCCAGTCCCAGTAACTTTGGGACCTTTACAAGACAATCATGCATTTTTAGTAGGGCCCTCAGCACCATTGAATTTATTGGGAAGAGATTTGCTCTGTAAGATGGGAACAATCATCTTCTGCACAGCTGAAGGAGTATATTTACAAGTACCTTCAGATAAACAAGACAGTATTTTGGCTACTTTAGATGAAAATGTCACTCTGCAAACAATGTGTATGCAGTCTGACTTCGATAAGAATAAGCATCTAAATTCATTACCCTCTCATCTATGGACCACTCATGATAATGATGTTGGGTTTCTGATTTCAGCCACTCCTGTAAAAATAACTTTAAAACCCGGAGCAAAGTTACCTTGGGTACCACAGTACTCTTTGATGGTAGAGGCCACATCTGGTATTGCCCCCGTCCTTTCTACCTTGGTACAACAAGGAATTATAGTACCTACAACGAGTCCATGTAATACTCCAATTATACCGGTAAAGAAACCTGGTAAACAAGCTTACAGACTTGTGCAAGACTTGCGAGAAGTCAATAAAGCTGTCTTGCCTGTTTTTCCAATTGTACCAAACCCAGCTATGATTTTAAGGTGCATACCACCTACAGCATGTTGTTTTACAGTTATAGATATCTCATCAGCTTTTTTCTCTATCCCAGTGCATGCAGATAGACAGTATTTGTTTGCATTCACTTATAAAAGCAAACAGTATACTTGGACCCGACTACCCCAAGGATATGTAGAATCTCCAACCCTATTCTCTAGAGAGATGCACAGACAACTGCAGGATTTAAAGTTACCACCACGTTCAGTATTGGACCAATATGTAGACGATATTCTTATAGCTTCACAAGATACCAAGTCTTGTATAGAGGACTCACTTTTAGTTTTAAAGTTTTTAGCCAAACGAGGTTTTGAGGTAAATAAATCTAAACTGCAGTTCTGTCAAGAAAAGGTACAATACCTGGGACACATCATTTCTATGGGTTCACGTCAAATACTTCCAAGTAGAATTAACTCCATCCAGACTGCCCCCCACCCTGTAACTCAGAGACAACTCAGGGGATTCCTCAGCCTAGCAGGTTATTGTAGACAGTGGGTGCCCAATTTTTCAGAAATTTCAGCCCCTCTGTTACAGCTTCTAAAAAAGGAGGTCACAGACCCTCTGCCTTGGTCCCCTGAACATGAAAACGCCTTTCAGGCTATTAAAACGGCACTGATAAACCCACCTGCCCTGGGGCTCCCAGATTATTCTAAACCCTTTGTTTTCTTCTGTTGTGAAAGAAATAAAACTGTCCTGGGCCTGCTGGCGCAAGCGCGCATGGGAGGCTATCGACCTATAGCATATTACAGTACTCAGTTACACCCTGTTGCTTCTGGCTATTCACCCTGTTTATGAGCAGTGGCAGCCGCTGCTGTTTTGATCGATATGGCAGCATCATTGGCATTAGGACATGACACTATACTAGCAGTACCTCATGCGGTGCAAGTGTTACTTTTAAAAACAAAAACACAGTATCTTTCTAATGCTTGTCTCACTAAATATGAGTAAAGTTTATTAACTAATCCCGCTGTGCAAATTACACGTTGCCCACCACTAAACCCTGCTTCATTGATTCCAACTGACTGTGTGCTTGTAGTTAACACTGTTCTTTCTCCTAGGTTGGATTTGCAAGATGTTCCTCTGCTTAATCCTGATTTAGTTCTTTTTGTAGATGGATCCTATTTACGAAATAATCTTGGTGAACTTCAGGCTGCATGGTCAGTTTGCTCGCCATCTGCAGTTTTACAAACTGGACAATTACCACCTAGCACGTCCGCCAAGTCGCGGAATTAGTGTCAGTTTCGCATGCATGTAAAATGGCCAAAGACAGATCTGTTACTATTTATACTGATTCACGTTATGCCCATGGTGTTGTTCATGATTTTGGTACCTTATGGAAGGGAAGGGGGTTTTTGACATCCTCTGGGGCACCAATTAAAAATTACCTGTATATTGATCACCTCTTGCAGGATTTATTATTACCTTCCCAAATTGCTGATGTCAAGTGTGCAGCTCACCAGTCTAAAGACTCCCTAGTAGCTAAGGGAAATAATTTGGCTGACTGGGCTGCCAAGCAGGCTGCTCTTTCACATACTGTTCAGGGACAATTTCTGCAGCCTATATTACAAACGGTTACTTTTGACACTACTGTTTTGAAAGCTTTACAAAGTGAAGCATCGGAATCAGAAAGAAAAACATGGCTGGCCCACAGCTGTTTCCAATGCTCTGATTCAATTTGGCAACATCCTGATGGCAGATTAATTTGCCCTATATCTATGTTAAATTCTCTTATAAAAGAATATCATTTTCTAGCTCATGTCGGGGTACAAGCATTAATCAAACAAATCCAGAAGGACTGGTTTGCCCCAGGACTTTCTGCTTCTGTGCAACATTTTTTGAGCATGTGCTCCATTTGTTTACGGCATAACATTTCAAACGGCACTCTGGCTCCTGCTCAACTGGTGCCAAAACTAATGGGACCATTTTGTGCTTTACAGTGGGACTTTATTGAACTCCCACCTTGTACTCATTTTAAATATGTTTTGGCTATTTTTGATATTTTTTCGGGGGTGGTTAGAAACCTACCCGTGTGCTAAGAATGATGCTATTTCAGTTGCAAAAAAATTGTGTTATGAATTGATACCTCGTTTTGGTGTTCCTTGTCAAATATACTCTTACTGTGGAATGCATTTTACTGCTAAATTAGTTGAATCATTGTGTGCAATGGTAGGTGTCATTGTCTGTACAGACCATAGGCATCAGGTATTATTGAATGCATGAACCAGACCTTGAAAACTAGACTTGCTAAAGTCACTTCAGAAACAGGTTTAACTTGGGTGCAGGCCTTACCATTGGCCTTACTTTCTATGTGGTCACAACCGCATCCTACTAAGGGTCTTTCACTACATGAAATTCTCATAGGTCGCCCTCTGCACCTGCCCATGATACCACCACCACCCTTTTCTGAATATGATGCATTTGATAATGATACCCTTTTGTACTGCAAATCTCTTGTTTCTTTCCTACAGTTTCACCATCGACAAGTTGCAGCCGCTCAACACCTTCCAGATCCTTTCCTGTCATCCGCCCTACAACCAGGGGATTGGGTTTACATTAAGTCCTTCTCTACAAAAACAGCGCTCCAGCCGAGCTGGAAAGGGCCCTTCCTGGTTCTTCTGACAACGTCATCTGATGTGCAACTGCAAGGATCTCCAACCTGGATCCACATTTCACATGCCAAAAAAGTTGTGCCGTCTGAAGATCAACAGCCTTTACTTTTTTCAGCTCCAGATTCTCCCCCCATTGCTACTCACACTCGAAGTAGAACTGTTCCAGTACCTGATGATGCCTAACATTTACACTTTTGGAAAACTCCAAACTCCTGACACTACGCAGACTCAATAACCATTTCCACAAAAATATTGGACAGCTATTTTGCTGATCATTCTTGTTGTACTTTTATTTTTAATGTGGCCATTTTTATTTCTTGCTCCATCGACACATCACACCAAGCAAGCTATTTGGCATCCACCTTTCAACACCTGCCAAGCTATTAAAATTGCCTATGCATCATCCCTCAATGTCTCTAACTGTTGGATCTCTATTGCTTTACCTACTGTTCATGGGGGAATTGATGCTAAGTACAGTCCCTTTAGAGGCTAATGAAACCTGGACAAATCTGATCTATGACACTTCAAATGTCACTTCAAAAGACAGGATAGCATTATATCTGTTTAACCGTCGAAATGGAACTGTGTTTTCAGAAATTTGGTAAAGTCAAGGTAGGACGGAGTTTTTGTAATGTGACAGCTCCCTACAGGTGTAATAATAACTCCTCCTACTGTAACACAATCTACGATTCATTTTGTGAACTGGTGCATAAAACATACAAAGAGGTAAGAAATAATTCCGTTCTATACCAACAGCTGGGATTGATCGATAAGAAGGTATTTCATTCTGAACAAGGTTATATAAATAGTAATATCACCACTAAGGTGGAAAATTGCTACTTTGTGTGTGGTAGAAGAGCCTATAAATGGCTACCAGGAAAATGGTCTGGTAACTGTTTCTTAGGTTATTTAGTCCCAGCCATCCGACATACATCTGCTTTACCTCAAGGAAAAATTCAGAATGTTCGAGAGGTCAAAAAGCCTGCCAATCCGGTAGGCCAAATTGACACTTCATGGATTTATCATCATGACTTATCTCAAGTTGGCACCAAAGGACTACCTCATATGGACTTGGGTGATGACGTTATATCGTGGGCTGGTATAATTCCAGCATACGGAGCAGTAAAATCAATTTGGGAACTGAGAAAACTGTCTAAATTGCTTAAAGTATTAAGCAATGCCACATTTTCTGCTTTAAAACTAGTGACTGATGAACTGACTGCCATGAGAACTGTAGTCCTTCAACTGTAGTCTAGTTTATATTTTTGTACTGTCAGCAGTGTCACCAGTATATAAGCTTATGCATTCCTTTGTTCGGGGAGTCTCCCTAGGACTTTCCATGAGGCTCACACAAGTGTATAATAAATACCACTGAAAGACAGGAAGAAGTGTCTTGTCTTCATTTAAGGTAAAATGTTAAACTCAACAGTATTTATATATGTATATATATATATATATATATATATATATATATATATATATAAAACTCAACGAACTCCAGCACTCGTTAGTATAGTGTGTGCCCAAGCAACAATTGCCCAAGAATATGAACAGCAATTCTTTTAAATCCAATTTTATTGTTCCTTCATCATGGTAGCTTTGGACTGCCACAACTCCTTGGTAATTTATTTATATAGGGATAGACAGGGTACTAGGTGATAATTTGACTATGTTACAAAAACATAAAATATTAGATCAAAAAGAGAAGATGTGGATTTTGAAATTGGGCGCTTTATATAAACCAGGGTTGAATGAAAACCTATGATATATAATGGCTTCCATTAGACAATTTTTTAGTGTTCTTGTATATTTCTTGTAAAAAATATATATATTTAGTTTGTTAATGTATATTAGTTTAGCTGAATTATGTTGCTTGAGTAGTAATGTGTGTGTACATATATTTATACTCATATTATTAGATGCTGTTATGTTGCTTTAAATGGGTGTTTGAAACGCAAATAAATGTACTGCATGTAGATCCGGGTACTGGGAACACTGAGGACGCCTATTGGGCAAAACCGGTCTGTAGTACCAAGGAGTTGTGGCAGTCCGAAGCCACCATGATGAAGGAACAATAAAATTGGATTTAAAAGAATTGCTGTTCGCATTCTTGGGCAATTGTTGCTTGGGCGCACACTATACTAACGAGTGCTGGAGTTAGTTGAGTTGTGTTTATGGTCCGTGCACTGTTGGATATATTTTGGTTGTGAATACGGGCACCTTTTCGAGAAGCAAGTATACACACACACACACATATATATATATATATATATATATATGTGTGTGTGTGTGTGCGAGAAATTGATGCTTGATATTAAGTGTATTCCCCATTTATTTTTGTTCAAATATTAATCACTTTCAGCAAACTGTATGACATCTGAAGTCAAGACCAACCAACAATCATCCAAAAGACTTACTCCACGTGTTCAGGTCATGCTTTGCTGATTTATATCATACATTAATATTTCTTCAAATATTCCATAAACAAATCTGCATATCTGGAGAAAATAATGATCCCATCATTGTACCTTGAATCTGCAAACAACAATCCTTATTAAAATAAAAAAATATACATTTTAAGTAGACATGCTCTGCAAGACACAGAAGAAATGTATTAAAACCTGGTTTATAGGTGTTCGCTTTATTTAACTAATTTCCAGTGCTTTTATAGCAGCTTAGTGTGGTATGCTAGTATGCAGTGTTTTAATGTCCGGTGGTCACTATAACCACTAAGGGTCAAACTGAACCTCATTAATTAAGCCAAAAATAAGTACAATTTGTCTAAGTACACTTAACTATAACAGAAGATGTTTGAGAGATCACTGCTGCAGTAGCCTTAGATATAAGGGTTATATCTTGCCCAGGATATAACAGCCAGCCTCTAAAGGTACAGGACACCTTCCATGCACTAAACCCTTAGGCAGCTTGAACCAAGCATCCTAAAAAGATAGGTTTGAGTATCATGCCCCTCAGAGCTTTCATGCTAACTGAGAAAGGGAAGCTGAGTCCTGAGAGGACATATCTAGGGGTAAAAATATATACATATATGTACACACCCTGCCATAATCAAAAATCAAGGGGAATGGAGAGAGAGCGACTACTGCAACAATGATCATTCGAACATCTACTGGTATGGTAAGTTTACTTACACAACTGTCCATCATATTGATCATTACTGCAGTAGCCTTAGTTGTATGGGTAGAGTACCCCAGCTTACTACATTTGGGAGGTGGAAGGGGCAGGGTCCAGCTCGCAGTGCATTGTAAAAGTATATACAGAAAGCCAGGTTGCAGTTTTCTGAAGAGTACTAGAATCTACCTTTTTCCAAAAAGATATAGAAGAAACCAAAGCCCTGGTACAGTGGACCTTGGCCCTGACTGGAATAGTTTTGTTGTGTTGAGAATAACAAATGGTAATAGCCTAAGACACCCATTTGGAAATAGTCTGTTTTGACACAGGTTGTCCCCTCTACTTACCTTCACAAGAAATGAAAAACTGATGCAAAAATTTCAAAGATTTTGTTCTGTGTGTACCTGAGTTGTCTGTGGACATCCAAGGTATGAAGTACTCTATCTCCCTCATTGTTAGGTTCAAGAAAGAAAACAGGGAAGTAGATAATTTGGTTTAAAATAAACTAATATATGACTTTAACCATTGATTCTCAAGGAAACGTTGTCTTTATAGAAAATGGGATAAGGTTGATTCCCCATACGAACTTGCAACTCAGATACACTTCTTGCAGAGGTCGGAGTAATCAGTAAAATAGTTCCCCATGTTAAGAACCTCAAGTCAGTCAGATGAGTTGGTTCAAATGGAGGCCTTTTACATAGAACTATTTTCATAAACATTTTGAGGTAAGACTGCCTTAAAAGAGGAGGATCCAAGGGCAGACATGCTGAAACAGCCAGTAAATGATCCTTGATGGAGGAGTAAGAAAGGCCAAAGGATAGTAAGTAACATAAATGTTGTAAAAGCAGAGAAACAACTAGCCCTGAACTGCTGCTGGTTGTGGTGGTGTCACCAACTAGAAAACCTTTTCCATTTGCTAACATGTATGATTTTCTAGTAGCAGGCTTCCTTGACTTCATTAGTACTTGCTGCATGTCCTCAGTAAACAGGTGCCTAAAGGGAATTAAAACCTTATCATCCAGCCAGTCAGTTGAAGTTGATTTTGGTTGGGGTGTGTCAAACACCTCTGTTCCTGTGTGAGTAGATCCATTCTGTGAAGAAGCTTGTAGTAATTGCTCCTGGCCATTTCCAAAAGAAGGGAGAACCATTGTTGCCTGAGTCAGAAGAGAGTCATCACAATGATCTTGGGGTATTCCTTATGAATCTTCAGAAGTACCCCAGATATCAGTGATAAGGGTGGAAAAGCATTCAGGAAAATTTCTGTTGAAAAACAAGAAAAGGCAGTTGTCTTCTAGGCCTTCCTGCATGCAGTCCTGGAGCAGAATTATGCTAAATGATTATTATTCAGACAGGAGCCAAATAGGTCTACTTGAGGAACTCCCCACAGATGGATCAAATCTTGGAAGACCCCCAATCTAGTTTACATTTGTGAGGGTAAGCATTTGTCCTGCTCAGCCTGTCTGCCATACAATTTTGCTTTGATGGAATGTAGGATGCCTGTAAAGTGAAATTGTGCTGTGAAGTTATATCCCAAGCTCACATGGCTATTCTGCAAAAGGGGTAAGACCTGGTTCTCCCTTGCTTGCTTATGTACCACATGACTGTCGTATTGTAATTAACAATTTGAAGAAGACCCAAGGACCAAAGATAATTCAGAGAGTTATGTGCACTGATCAGGAAGCATATCTTATATATTTATGTACTTATGCCTGTCCTTGGTGTCCCAAATGCCTTGCATGTTTATCCCTCCTAAAACTGCTCTCCAAGCAAAGTCAGAGGCATTTGTAGTGACTGATTGCTTTGGAACAAGGGAGGAGAAGAGGAGATCCAGACTTAGGGATATCTCTGGTTTCCACCAAGTGATTTCTCCTCTGACAAACCCCAGGACTGAGATTTGAAAAGATAACAGGTGTTGGTACTGGAACCAAAAAGACTTCAGATACTCTCATGTGGAGTCTTGCCAGAGATATCAAGAGAATCATATATGGCATGAGAACCAAAATCCTGAGGTATCCCCTGACAGTGACCAAAGGTTGAGTGGAAAACCCTAAAAACAGATCAAGGTATGGATTTATTTTTTCCCTATGGAAGAAAAGCTCTTTGAACTGAGATGTCTGGTAGACACCTCAAGAACACTATTTGACAGAGTCATTAAGAGTTTTGAATATTCACTTGGATCTCAGTTTGTGTAACAGATGTCTTACCCAAGTGAGAGATTCTTGACACTTGGAAAAAAAGGTAAGTAAGTTGTCTAAAATTGGAAAAACTGTGGATACCCTGTAGCTTACAATGAGCTATAACTGGAGCTAGACACTTTATGAACCCTGTTGGTGCAGTGGATAGCCCAAAGGGTAAGGCATAGAAATGATAATATGATGGAGGCAAACAACATCTTAAGAAACACCTGAAGTTTGGAATAACAGGAATGTGATGATAAGCATTTAAATCTACTGTTACCAGGAAACTTACATAAGGAAGAAGGGGCAACAGGTTGTGAAGTGACAGCATGTTGAACTTAACTGCATCACAAATTGGTTTAGGAAAGAAAGATTCAGAACTGGTCTCCAAGCATTTTCTTTCTTTGGTATCAAAAACATCCTGGAATATTTTTTTTCCCAATTTGGAAGGGGGGACTGGCTCTATCACTTCCTAAAACAACATCTGTTGAAAGAGAGGGGGATATAGAGGAGTCTGATTTGATGGATGAGGAATTACTCCCCCCCCCCCCGCTTCGAAAGGAGGAATTTCCTCCCACTACCATCTGTAATCCTGATAAAAGATCTTTAGAACCCATTTTTCTAAAACTATTTGTTGCCAAAGACAGACGTGGAGCTTCAGCCTTTCCGGAATGGAAAAGGGACTGCCAGCATGGGGGGGGGGGGGGACAAAGTCCCTTAAATATTCATTCTGACTTATTAGACTGTATTTGGGTTTGGAAGGGTTGTTGTATTCATTTTGGAACTCCCTTGCCATTTCTTTTAAATGTCTGTTAACTAGCATTTGATGAGACTGCTTATTTGTTTCCTGCCAAAATCTGATGAGGGATTAGAAAATATTTTGGAAAATCTGGAAAAGGACAGCTGAAAAATCTTAAAGATTCCCTGAATCATCTTACCCTTCTTGTCACTATTTTTGATAACCTCTGTGGCAGAAGGATTACAAACTAAATCTCTGTCAAAGGAGAATTTCATATTTCATTTTCTCATCACCTGGGAGGTTCTGAGAACAGCCAAATCTTCCTCAAAACAGTATAAGATGCCATAGCCCTGAAAGGAGCATCAAGAGAGTCATACACACACTTTAAACAATGAGTTGTGGCCTGTAAGATGGAGTAAATTAAACCACTTATAGCTGATTTATTCTTCACAAGAAGAAACTGCAGACAAGGGGCAGCAGGCTGACAGTCAGGAAAACTGCAAGTAATGGAACATACATCCTCTGAAGCTGACAGCAATGGGAGAATGGGTGAAGGTTCTAGAAATTTCATGTGTAACAGCTCATAATATTTTCTGAAGGACTGAGAAACGTCAATGTTTTCCCACTGAAAATACTGGGATATTCTGGAAATAGTTTCTGAAAAAAAGAACCCCCCCCCCCCCCCCGGGAGAATGAGCTGATAGCCCCTCATCACTGTCTAAATCAGAAATCTGAAGATAAAGCTCTGCACATTCCTTGAGCTTACTGTCCAGTTTCAAAATCCTGAATCTCTACAGGAAAAGAGGCATCCCTCTTTTTTTACCAGAGATTACCTTATAAGAAGGGACAATAGCCTGATTTAAACCCTCAGCTATAGCTAGTAAATTATTCTTATGTAGAGAAATGTGAGGAAGGGTAGATACATATTTAGTTTTCTATTTCTTTTTGACAGGAAAAATGGGGCCAAGAAAGTTGCTAATGGCAACAGCTTTCCCAGGGATAGGCAGAACATTCTGACGAAACTAGAAAGCCTTCCCTGTTTCCTCCCCCAGGACTGACAAGAGTGTCTGTCCCTTGAGTACTGAGGGAACTCCAACATCTGCAGAAGACATGGCTAATCCCTGGTCCATAGTGAGTGTAGGTGCTTCAGCAGAGGGATCCAGGGTAAAAAATGAGTGGTCTGAGGAATCAATTTTGACCACAGCACAGTCACAAACCTGTGGCTGAGGCACACTGCTAGCCTGCTGTAACTTTTTTCCTTTTGTGGCTGGAAGAAGGACCTACCATAGAACCAGCAGTGTGTTAGATGGTCAAGTCGAAAATGGTGCCTTTTACCAAACAAGCAGCATAAGTTGGTAAAAGTCACTTTTTTCCATCCAAAAAAAAGCAGTAAAAAGCACTTCAATACACGCTCAGCCAGCTGCAACAAGTTAAATACACAATTTCTGCACAGAAAAAAATGTTTTTCAACCCATTTCATCAACTTTTAAACTGACGGAAAAAAATGTGCTCCCATTTAAACATACAGTTAATTCTTGTGACAATTAGTTAAAACACAAACTCCTATCTTGAAAATAACTTTCCTAAGCAGGAAAGTACAACTACAAGAATGCATATTTATGTGGAAGGCTTTTCCCCAAAGGGAACTTATCTGCCCAGCAAAGAAACATGACAAGCTGAGTGTTGATCCTCAGCAGCCCACAGAAGAGTGGTCTCTTCAATGGCAGGAAAGCTCTGAAGGCCTTGGCACTCAAACCTATCTTTTTAGGCAGCCCATCTTTGGTTGCCTTAATGGTCTGAGTGAGATGCCCTGAAGCTCTGTAAGCGGTTTGGCTGTTATATCCTTGGCATTATAGAATCTCCTTTGAATAAACTGACTGCTAAAAAATAAAGAAGGTATGTACTTAGCATAATGTTCCGTGTTTGTAGTCCATCTCACCTACATTCTTGCTGAATGGGTTCAGAGCTGATATTCGGCTCCAACTCGGACGATACTAAAGCTCGAGAGCTTTTACTGGCTCAAGGCTAACCCCTATCCCATGGTGCCTCACAGCAATTCCTCAGATCTTGTTTGCAAGAAAGCAATAAGTACCTAATGGTTATGAAACTATCAATAACTGTGTACATACAGATAGAACATTGTGTAACATTATCCATGCCAGGTGGACAACAACTACAACCAGGTCAGACAGCATAAGTATAGTCCACCAGATCCTCCAGTAACAGGAAGGGGGCAAGAGGGAGGGATGCAAGAATGTAGGCGAGATAGATTACAAACATGGAACATTGTGGTATGTACATAACTTCTTTATGTTATATAGTCCTATCTCACCGTAATTCTTGCTGGATGTGACAGTGTTCCTAGCACCTTTATCCTGGGTGGCTCAAGCAAAGAGACTCTTCAGCACAGTGGACCCAAAGGATGACCTGTCCCAGGAAGCCAAATCTAATTTGTAATGAGTGACAAAGGTATGTGGTCTTGCCCAAGTAGCTGCTGCACAAATGGTATCAATTGGGAGCCTAGATCTAAAGGCACATGAAGTTGATACTGCCCTTGTTGAGTGGCCTTTTGCTTTGTTGGGTAACTGTTTGCCAGCATTCTGACAAGCAAAGGAAATGCAATCTGAAAGCCATTTTGAGACGGTAACCTTAGAACCAGGCAAGCCTTTATTTTTGTCCGAAATAGAAACAAATAATTGATCTGATTTTCTAAATTCTTTAGTCCTGTGGAGGTAAAACCTGAGAATTCTATGGACGTCTAATTGGTGTAGCCTGTATTCAGATTTATTAGAATGACTTGGAAAAAACACTGGTAGCTCAATAGTAGTGTTAAGATTATATTCTGAACCTACCTTGGGAAGAAAGGAAGGGTTAGTTCTAAGTGAGACTCTATCCTTGTGGAAAACAATGTAAGGAGGTTGAATAGTAAGAGCTTGCAATTCTAAGACTCTCCTAGCAGAAGTTACAGTTACTAAAAATAGTGTTTTCCAAGATATTAATTTCAGATCCAATGAAGAAGAGGGTTCAAAGGGGGAAGAAATTAAGGATGTGAGAACCAAGTTTAGGTCCCAGGGTTCTGGTGGCTGTTTGATTGAAGGCCTGAGAAGGAGAACTCCCTTCAAAAAAGTTTTGCACAAAGAGTGGGACATGATGGGATTTCCCATGTAGCCAAAATGGTAATTAGAGATGGCAGCTAACTGAACTCTAACCGTAGCAACCGCAGCTCCTTCATGAAAAATGGACGCAAGGAAGGACAAAATAGATTCTATTGGAGCTGTATAGGGATCTAGACCTAGGTTTACAGCCCAAATTGAGAACCTTTTCCATTTGCTGGAATATATTTCCTAGTGGAAGGTTTGTGGGAAGAAATCAGAATGCATTTGACTGAAGGTAAGAGGGAAACACACCTGGCTATTCGAAGAACTGGAGCAGCCATGCTGTAAATTTCAGGGTCTGGATGGTAGGATGAAACTGCCCCGATTGATGAATCAGGAGGTCTGGAGATGGTTCCAGAATCCATGGTTCCTCCAAGAGGTAGGGCCACAGGAAGGGAAACCAGACTTGATGAGGCCAGTAAGGAGCAATGAGGATCAGGGTACTTTTCAACTGTTTTTCTGTATCACTTTTGGAATGAGAGGAAAAGGTAGGAAGGCATAAAGGAGTCCCAGAGGCCAATCATGGACTAGAGTATCCCTGGGTGACATCCACGGATGGGGAATTATGGCAAAGTAGCTGCTGCATTTGGTGTTCCGGTGCGTGGCGAATAGGTTGCAGCAAGGCTGGCCCCATCTGTGAAAGATCTCTTTCGCAACTTCTAAATTCAGGGACCACTCGTGAAACATGAGAATTGCTCGACTGAGTTTGTCTGCTATCACACTGGACTTCCCCGGGATGTGCATTGCTACTAGAAAACATTGAGTTTCCATCATCCATTTCCAAACTCTTACGGCCTCCTGGCAAAGCGGGTAAGATTTGGTTCCCCCTTGCTTGTTTATGTACCACACGACAGACATGTTGTCTGACTGAATCGCAATAGTCCCGGTGAAAAGAAAACTGTGAAGTCCTTGCAACGCATATAGCAACGCTCTCATCTCCAGAACATTGATGTGCAAGTGGTTCTCGTGGTTCTGCCAAGTACCTTGGAACATCATTCCCAGATAATGCCCCCCCCAACCTATCTGGGAGGCATCCGTGGTCAAAACTGCATTTTCTTGAGGAGGAACAAGCGGACGAACTAAAAGAATTTGTTCCATATGCAACCACCATGTCAGATCCTTCTTGCAGGTATTTGTGATGAGAATCTAATGAAACAGGGGAAGACCTGCATTGACCATTGGGCAAATAGTAGCCACTGAAGTATTCTCATGTGCAGATGGGCTAGGGTACTTAAGAGAATGGAGGAAGCCATAGTCCGTAGGACTTGAAGCACTATCCTGGCCTGAACTTTGTGACTGTTTAGCAACGATCTGACTTGGTTGCGCAATGATTCTACTCTTTCTGGTGTTAGTCTTGCTGTCATGGTGGTTGAGTCTATTTCTGAGCCTACGAATACAATGTGCTGCGTTGGAGATAAGGCTGATTTTTTTAGGTTTGTTGTGATGCCTAATCTGGTGCACAAGGATAGAGTCTTGTCCCTAGTTCTGATCAGTTGATGCTTGGTGGTAGCAGAAAGGAGCCAGTCGTCTAGGTATGGAAACACCTGGAATCCTTGACGCCTCAGGTGAGCTGTTACCACTGCCATGCATTTGGTGAACACTCTGGGGGCTGTAGAGAGGCCAAAGGACAGTGTTTGAAGCTGAAAATGACTGGCTCCCAGCCAAAAGCATATCTTTTGGAGCGCCTGTCTATTTTGAAGTGGTAGTACACATCCTGAAGATCTATTGAGCACATCCAATTGTCTTTACCGATAAAGGGAAATATCGACTGCAGAGTGATCATTCGGAAGTTCGATTTCTTTACAGACTTGTTGAGTTTGCTGAGATCTAGAATTGATCTCCAGTCCCCTGTCGTTTTTGGAACTAAAAATAATCGTAAGTTCCGGATCCTATTTGCTCTGTGGGAACTTCTTGGATGACTCTTTTTCACAGCAACGAGATAACCTCTGATGTTGCACGGTCTAGTTGAATGGGTAGCACGTCTGTTAGAGACCTGTTTACCAGGGGATCGGAAACAAAGGGAATCAGGTACCCTCTGGATATTATGGTTTGTACCCAACGATCTTGTGAAATGTTTAGCCAGGTGCTTGGGTACAGTGATAGACGACCGCCGAATGCCTCCAGAGATGGACAGTCGGGCAACCCCTCAGGGGCGATGGAAGGGAAGATTAGAGAAAGTTTCTCTATCTCCCTGGTGTTGCAGACCTCCTCTGCCATGAGGGAAGTGTCTTCCGTTATATCCTCCCCCTCTGCCCCTAGAGGAGGGTTGACCTTGTGCCTGAGAGAAACTTTTTTGGGATTTATGGAACCTCGTTTTCCCTCCTGTTTGACCCTTGGGATAGGGTCTAGAAGGAAGGGAGAAACGGACTCCGACAGCAGATAAGGTTTTCCCTTCCTGCTCGCACCTGGTCAAGGTCTCTTTCACCTGAGGTCCAAAAAGAGTTGAACCATCAAAGGGGAAGTTGGAGAAGGAAGACATAAAGGATTCCATGAAGTTACAGAGATGCATCTAAGAATGTCTCCTAAGAGAGATTCCTGCTGCCCTGCTCACTCCATCCCATGCATAGGAAATCAGCCTCATGGAGGAGTTAGCTATTGATGTAAGGGTGGGGAGCTGTGCAGAAACCTTATCTGTGGATCCCAAAACTACTGAACCCTGAAGGGTATCTCCCAACTCCTTCAGGAGATCCCTCTGAAGTTAAGTGGGAAAGATAATTCAGCGATCTTAAGGTAAATGCCGCTGAAGAGAAGGTACACTTTCCATACCTACCCATCGTCTTGGACTCCTTGTTAGGAGGATGGATATTGGAAGATGTCTCGGACAACTCCTTCTTGGTGGCCGCTGCTACCAGCATAGCATCAGCAGGAACCCCTTTGGAAAGAAAAGACTTATCTTCTGGTGCAGTCATAAATTTTTTGGCTTCCTCGGGACAGGCTCCACTGTGTCTGGGGAGGTCCAGGCTTTCCGCGATATGACCCCCAAAAGCTGGTCATAAGGCGGCGTCACCCAGGAGGAGGAAGGTCGGGAACCAAAGGCCTCAAGATACACTGATTCATCCTCAGTAGGGTTAGAAGTCTTCCAATCACCCCTCTGTTTAAGGATTTCCAGGATGTCAGAAAAGGAGACATCCTCAAAGGGGGATCTAGGGGACCCTTCTGACACCTTCAAATCAATGTCAGACGTGACAGACTCAGGTGAGTCAACATGCTTCCTCTTACAAAGTCTCTTCCGAGGGAGCTCTCCAGTGGGATAATCTGGGGAGGTCTCGGAAGAGGGGGCACCTCCAATGGGAACTGCTTGAGTCTCTGGTTCCCTACACTGTGGGGGTAGCAGGGTTGAAGAGGCTGCTGCCGGCTGCTGATGGGACATTGGGTCCAAAGGTATGGGTTTTGCAGAAGACAAAGCCTTCTCTATTGCTTTGAAGGTGTTTCCTCCCTGCTCTGAAGATGACCTCCGCTCCGAGGAGATGGATGGTTGGCTCCAAGCAAGGGGGAATGGCTCCGAAGCAAATGTGGGAACCGAGCTGAGTCGAGCCGAAGCAATGAGATGGAGGGTCAGTTCCGAAGAAAACCCAGGGTGACTATCCCCCTCGGAATCAACTTGAGAGCGTCAGCTCCCAGATCCCTCGGCTCCAGACTGAGCCGCTGAGGATAGAGCTATTGGTTCCGAGGAAGCAGGAAGAATTCTCGGAACCGAAGGATCCAACATCGAGGAACCTGAAGTGATTGGCTCCAAGAGTGAAGCAATCGGAGGAGGAGCAGTGAATTGCAAAAGGGTTGGCTCCGAAGCCTTTGGGCCCAGAGGGGCCAATTTTCTTGCCAGAGCCGGGTCAGAAAGCAACCTTTTCACCACCCGCTCGATGTCCTCATCTGAGAGTGTCCTGGAGGATCGGGTGGAGACAGAAGGAGATCTCCTCCTCTCCAAAATAGGAGATCTCAAAGTAGGAGAGACAGGGTTGATATCAGGTAACTGTCTCGGTACCGAAGCTTGCCTCGGTACCAAAGAGACCAATAGCACTGAGACAGAAGAAGCAGAATCGGAGCCAGAACTCCTTGGCTCTGTCGCTTTGGTTGATGGTTCAGAAGCTGGAGCCGAAGATTTTTGTTTGGTAGTCTTGGGAGCTGTCTGACCAAGTTCCAGCTGTTCCTGGAAGGAACTGGTCATAAGACCCCTATCTATTAATTTGCATTTCCTCTCATTAAGAACTTTAGTACTGAAGGCATGGCAAAGGTACAGGGTTCTTGTAAGTGGGCTTCGCCTAAGCAGTACACACAGGTAGTGTGACTGTCTGTCAATGACATCTTCTGTGAGCATTTATCACATTTTTTGAACCCCGAAGGGTGATGGTCCTTGTGTTCTCTGTTTTTTTCCTTAGACATGCTAACAAGAACAAAGTAATAAAGCTTACAGGAAAAAAGACAACAACGCTAACTATACTAACAATACTATACTACTGGAATAGAAAAAAAACTGCTAACAGTAAAGATAGAATATTAGAAAAGATTTTATATATATATATATATATATATATATATATATATATATATATATATATATATATTTTTTTTTAAGAAGTAACACTCAGGGAGGAAGGCCCTGTAATTTAAATGGGTAACTATGGCCCTCTAACCGATACAGGCCATACAATCCTATGGGGGGGGGTCAAACACTCAATACAATCACACAAGAAAAGCTATTACTATAAGGAGTAAAAGATGAAGAAAAATGTGGTGAAAAAACAAGATTTAGTAAAAAATCTTCTACTTAGCCAACGAGTCAGTAAGGAGACAACCTCAAAGCTTTTGTGGCAAATGAAATCAGGGGAATTGTCATGAGGCACCATGGCATAGGGGTTAGCCTCGAGCCAGTAAAAGCTCTCGAGCTTTAGTATCGGCCGAGTCGGAGCTGAATATCGGCTCCGAACCCATCCAGCAAGAATTACAGTGAGATAGGATTACATAACATCTGATATTTGCTCTGCTAATAAACTCTTGCTAGAGACAGTGGGTTCCCCTGGTGGTTTATCGCCCTTTTGTGTATTTCAGGGAGAATATACAACTACTGGAGCTTTGGATTGGGTGCTGTTAACTCTTTAGACAGTCTCTGACTGATGATGTGTTCCTCACGAGCCAGGTTGAGGAAATGTAAAAGTGTGACCCCAAAACTAGCTTGCAATAGAATCTAACATCACTGAGCTATTGAAAACCTTCCTCCTTGTAATCCCTCATGTCACAGAATGAAACATCCCTCATCAGATGTACTAATTACTGTATCATTTCTCCTTAAACTCTCTAAACAATAACTTTTATTAACTGTTACATTATCCCCACCCTCATACAAAATAAGTTCAGTATTAAAATGCAAATCTTTCAACACTGTTTTTTTTTTTCAAAAGTAGTAACTGTAGAATGAGGGAGAGGTTGAAAGAGCAGGAATAGTTAATATTTGCTAATAAATTGATTCATCTTTGCTTTTATGTGACTGTTATAATGGTGGTTTTAAATGCATAATAAAATAGAATATATTTAAGAAAACACAACTGATATACTTGTTTAGATAATACATAAGAAAGTGGGTGTCTCCATTGACAAAGCTTTTTTTTCTGACTATGAATCCTATATGTTGATATAGCATACATGAATAAAGACATTTGGATTATAATCTGATACTGGCAATTTTCAGTTTTTCTTTTTCTTTGTTGCTGGTGTTTTTGGATTAGCTATCTCCTTTCACTTCCATAACTTTTTCAAACCTTTAACACTATGGGCCGGATTCACGAAGGCTTGCACGGAGTCTAAGAGTAGTGTAAGACTCCATGCAGCCTTCGCGATCCAGGAACAGCCCAAAGTCCGTGTAAGAGTCAAGCTAAAATGGCTCTTACACGGAGTGGGCGTGGATAAGCTAATCACCTCACTTGCAGCCGAATAGCATGCAAATGAGGCTGATTAGCGATCCAGGAAGCCAAGAACAGCCCGTCTAAGAGCCGTTTTAGCTGCAGAAATGTACTCAGTTGACAACTGAGTACGTTTCTGCAAACACGGCAATGGAGCCATGTTAGCTCCAAATAAAGGGTGCATATGTTATAGGCAGCATGCCAATGGCCAAATATGTGGCCATTGGCAAGGTAACCCCATGCAAATATATGGAAAATATAATTTTATTTTTTCGGCAATTGCCGATGTGTAAACCCAGCAGCCCACAAAATGGGCTGCGCTGCATAGAACATAAAAACGAAGGTTTTAAACCGACAAATGTAGGTTTTATGCAATACATGGAATGCCAATGGAGGGACCAGCAGAGGAAAACCAACATGGCCACCGTGTAGTGGTTGCTAAGGGGGGAAGCTGAGTCTAAGAGATGTAACTAAGCATTAGTAGGCAATCTGATCCAAATGAGTGTAAGGATACTGAATTCCACTGTCACATAGCAAATGAGCACATTCTGAGTAGTGTAAGAGTTACATACGGGGGAGGAACAGAGTAGGAGATAGGTGACATCACAGGGGGGAATGGTAGAAAGAGATGGAGTTCATTGGAGGGTAGAGTTACATGACAGATGTCAGACAGATATCAAGGAAAGAGGTGTGCCACTACGTAAACATGAGAAAGTCAAGAAATGGAAGGTGTACACTGTTGCCTACACCAAAGTTTCTTGCTGGGCGTCTTATGCGTGTGCGCCATAAGCAGTAAGGCGGTGT
>NC_056737.1:177885341-177895254 GCF_019279795.1 Protopterus annectens | reverse complement strand
TCTGACTTTTTAATACATATTTTTTGTTACCTGTGCTTTATATACTTGTGGACAAGTGTGGATGTTTGGTATATCAGACAATCATCCTATCTGCGTATTTCAGACTGGGAGAAACATATCCAGATGTTGGTGTACACATTCCACATGCAGCAACACTTTGAACAGATTTTGCTGTTTGGTTCTGAGTCTCACATGCATTTAATTCTGTCCTAACTGCAGTATGGTTTATTCAGGGTTATAACTACTGTATTGCTGTATTCCTGACACTTTCTCACACTCTCTCACTTGCTTTCATGTTACTATTCAGACTGGTACTTCTAGGCTTTATTGACATGTTTTAACAACAGTTATTACAGTTCTTTCCAGCAGTCTCACTTCTGTCATGTTTCAGTATTTCCACAGGGATATATTTCACACATGTGATTTCATCCTCTTCTGCAGCTATACTTTACATGCTGCTGCAGGTTGTGTACTATTTTCTTACAGGCAGGGCAGTTTTACTCAAAAATATATGTTGGACAGTGTCATGTTTAGTTTACATTTACAGGCTGGGAACTGTTGTAATCAGGCAATACTTGCATACACTTTCACACTGCTACTTGCAGATTTAATTCCTTCCTGGCTACACTGCACTCTTTTGCTGACTGTCATACATTTATATATCTTTACAGTTACTAGTAGTGGATTACTGACCTGCCTGGTGTTACAACCGCACCAGCCTATCGGCATAGGCTCTGCGGTTCGCAGAACGGACACCTGCAGCTGTAATATAAATGAAGTAATATTGGAATACACATCTCCATAATTTCAGGTAGTTTAACTTTCTACATACATAATTAATTGTTACTTACTCAGTGGTGGGGCGTTGGGTGATTGCCGGGCCTCCTGGATCCAAAGGTTCAGTTGGTCCTGCTTGCGCCTCTTCAGGTCCGCATGGTGGTGACGGACCTGCTCACCTGTCCTTGGAATTCCTGTGGCACTGGTGAGTTCATGAGCCAACTGGTCCCACGCCTCAGCCCTGTACGCTCCCCAGAGGACCTGGCCCTGCATGAGTTGGGCCTCATGGTTGTGGACTAGGAGCCAGGCCATGTACCTGGACTCCTCAACACCCCACCTCTGCGCTCGAAAGCGACTACCCTCACCTACACCTGACATTCTGCCTGCAGGTCTGTTCTACAATCGTTTATGCTGTGTATTCCCGCCTATGGGGCTTATATAGTCCGTTTTTCCTGCACATATCTGTGATTGGCCAGTTTGGAATTGTATCAACTTCAGTAAACCTGCATTGTCATGCTGTAGTTTGTATTCATTCCTATATATGAGCTATTATTGCATTTCTAGGTACTGCTGTCATGGCTTAGTGGTTCTGTACCTTGACTATGGTGTATAGTATCCTGGGTTCGAACCTGGCCACTGCTTTTTATTTTTCATGACTGTCTAGACATGTTGAGGGGTGTGTCTGTGTAAAAGCAGTTTTGATACGGCTTGCTCACCGTTGCCCGTCGGTTAGTTTGTTAGCAAACGGGGTAAGCTGGTTTAAGCCTCATTTGGCTATCGGCACGCATATTCCGCTCAGCTCAGTTAGGAGCACATATATTTAGCATGGTAAACCACTGCTCAGCTACGGGCACTCAGCTTGCACCAGTTGGACCAATGCTTATCTACGGGCACATACACTCACTCTGTTGTACTGTAGCTCAGCTATGGGCACATCTGGCAGTTTATATTCATTTCTTAGCTCACATTTATTCAATATAAATGGGATATTTCATTGCATTTTACATATATTCTGGTTTTATGTGTACATATGTGTCAGGGACTTGTTTCCTGCTTATTTTGCAATAAAAAAATTTGTGTTGTGGGGGCTCGAACCATGAATGCCTGCTCTGCAGCCGGCATCTCTACCGCTACGCTATTGCTTCCTGGCTTATTTTGCATATTTAGTTCTTATATGCTTTCCCATTGAGTGCTAACTGTAGCTGCGCTACGGCACGCCACAAAACGAGCACTCACGGTTAAACATCTTTACAATTTAAAAAAAATATGACATGTTCATTTATATTTCTTTTATATGTTTATGGTCTGTAGGGGCATGTGTTGTGTTGTGTTTATTCACATTTCTGTGGACTCTGTTGTGGGTGTCTACTTTGGGCACTTTTAGGCTTCTGGGGGCGTGTCCGCTTGCAGGGCTCAACCTACGGTCACGCCCCCTACTGTCTTACATGGACCGTGTTAGACTTAGGTGTGATTCAACATGCTCTCATGAATATGCAGAGCATGCTGACATCAATTGCTTATTCAGCCTCCGTGTAAGAGTTATAACTCTTACACGGAGGCTTCGTGAATCCTGGGGTATGTGATTCAAATATATGACTTGTGCTCCAAGCATGTTTGCATCTGTACAAACACAACAAAATTATTTGGGGGTAAATACCTAATAAAATAAAAATGTATTTCACAATGTTTTTTGGCAAGTTACAATGTAGTAAAACCTTGACTTGGTACCCCTTTGCAGTTACACTGCACAAATGTTTGTAAGCCTCTGCAATAAAAATGATAAACTCTTACACATAAATTCTGGAAATAATTACAAAATTATATTAATAACAGAGACATCAGATGCTTCCTGTACACAATTTGCAAATGTCAAGAAATGTTCATTTACTAGACCTAATTGTTCTGAGGGAGGAGTCCTGATTTTACTTCACATTTCAATCAAATCTCACCTAATTCCTGTTGAACCAACTTAACAAACGTTGGCTTTACACTTGCATAAAATCCAAAATACACCTGTTATGCTTCAATGTTTGTTATAGGAGCTCAAACATTAATTCAGATTAAACAGAAGTTTTCTTTCACCCTTAATGAATGCACTTAATGATGGAGCTAATATGATGATTGGTGACCTCATGACTGAGAAACCTGCTTTTGTGGTTCACACTATGTTTTGTATGAAAGGTCTTTTCAAGACGGTTAGGATGCCTATCAAAGTTACTCAAACTTCATATCCAGTAGTCACAAATGTTCCAGACCTTGTTGTACAGTTATAAGGAACTGACCCCCTACGTATATCAGATCTTCCTTTTGGGCTTGTTATCCCTTCCATTATGTATCACTCCACTAAGATACCTGTACATGATTATGATCAATTAGACTATGCAAACATTTTATCCAGCATTAGGCCAACTAGCTAACAAATAGTTAATGCTCTGAGTATGACTGTTTTTGGTTGGCACACACTGTAATCACTATATGTGGTATCATTAGTAAATGAATCTAAATTAAAGATCAATCTATGTAGAGGCGAAAATGCCCTGTTATGGAGGAACACGTGCACTGACTGTTAATGAAAAAGAAACAAAGGACATCAATTTACAGAAGATATACATCAAACATGAACAAATGTAGGCTTAACTGTAATTCAAAACAGGTTAATGCTGTTGTTACTCATGCCAGGTCGGATTATATGTGATTGCCTGTTGGTGCTTGATAACAGCTACTTTAGCTCTTTGATGAAATAACTGAAACTCTCTGAGAATTTGAAACATTTTACTCATTCACATTGCAGTGGTAACTTTGGGGTTGATTAACATTATTATATATTATTAAGCCAGACCTTCATAAAGTTAAGAGATCCCATTAAACTGGTCCAGATGGCATACCTGGATCTTTACTTAGACCATAATGGGACACACTAATTGAATCATTATTTATACTTTGCAATGAATTACTACCTTGGGGATATGTTCTTGAAGACAGGAAACAGTTCTTTGCAGTCTCAAACCATAAGGGTGGGAACACAGTCTTACTACAATCTTAGGCAAATGTTTTAAGAACGAATTGTGGGAACACAGTCTTACTAAAATCGGGTCTATATCACTTTGTCGAACACTTTACTCGTCGAATCACTATTTATCGAACACACTTAAGCTCATTTAAGTGAAAGATCATTTCAGCAATAATTCACCCAGGGAAAAAAACTAGTGGGCCAGCTACCGACCGAAACAAACACTACACAATTTAAAACTCTGTAAAGTGGAGGGCTGTGCCCCCCCACCCCACAGCTAAATATACTAACTCCAAGATCACACTACAGTAGGGAAAAGAGCAAATTCATGGTGATGGACAACCACATCCTTTCCCTGAGAAAAAATTGCTGAAATGATTGTTGTCTTAAATGAGCTTTCACTTAAGTGAATTTGATAAATAGCGAGTCACTGAATAAAGCATTCGATAAAGTGATATAGACCCACTAAAATCATAGGCAGATGTTTTAAGAATGTTTAAGCTTAATAAAAATGCAAACATCTGCAATGCTCCTACTGATATATGTCAGTAAGATTTTTGTTTTTTTTTGTCAGCAGCAAATCGATCATGACTACTCTGAGTTTTATAACACTAAGTTTGGCAGTTGGTAATGGACTTACTTTTCTTGTAGTGTACTTGGACTTAACAAAAGTATTTGATTCTTTCACTCATAATGGTATAACTTACTGGTACCCACATTGCTAATTATGCTGTAGTCTCAGTCATGCCTGCAGTACTATTTGTATGGACTGCCTTAACTCATTTAAGCCATCAGTGTTTGAAAAGTAGGCCACACATAATACATTTGTACCACTGTATCATGTTACTGAATTTGTGGTATTTAGTGCTATAGTTTACATGTAAGAAATGACATTTAACTAAATAAGAAATGCAAAAACTTGCTCTTTTGTGTAGTTAGAGATTTTCTCCAAATTAATTTTTGTTTTACTTTTGTCTCTATGCAATTGTTGTCCAGCTTGGTGGTGGTCAGGAATGTAATGGTCAATTAACTGACTGCCAGTAGGTGTCACTGAGAAAATATTCAGTGTTATAATTCACAAATTTAATCTTTACATAATTAAATGAATTAATAACTGTCTACGGAGAAGGGTATAAAGGGTCTCATTCTCTTGGATTTAGTTTTATTTAATGCAGTTTTTTCATCCTTTAAGGTATCAGCCATTGCTGGTTATAAAAATATGTAGATAACTGCAAGTCTGGAGCTAAAACAGCATATTCCAATGATACTGATAACATTAGCTTCTACTTATACAGTATCAGTTTGTGGGATAAACATGTAGGTGTGGGCTTAGCTGTTATAAATGCAAAGTGATGACTTGTGGTAATTGTCAGTTGAAGCATACAATATCAAATAATGTAGCTCTAGAAGCTATTTAGAATATGAAAGATTTTGTTACTATAATTAGGAATAAATTACCTGGTAAGGAAAATGTGCTGATAATCAAGTTCAAAGGTCTAAAGAAGGTAGATTTATTATATAAAACTATTGCATGTAGAGATTGTGTTATTTCGACTAGTATGTACAAGCATATTACTTGCCCAATCAGTCACTACAGATGTATATCCTATGTTTATAATTTAACCAAGACTAATTTACTTAAGGCAGTTCAAAGAAAGTTTTCTAAAGGAATTCCTAGTGTAACTAACCTATTACATGAATCAAACAGCTAAAAGAGATTAGAGTACCTAGTACTGCCTCTGTGAAGGACATGTGGAACACAAAGAGTGGAGCTGTTATTTCCTAACCAATGTTATGTCCATGACTGCAGCCAGAAGAATGTATAGAGTAGGGGTGAAAACAGACTCCTTGACATCAGCCCAAAGCGGGCAGTTATCCAGGTATGAAACAATACAAAGCTGTCTGATTGCAGGGCACCCACAAGTACAACCCAGGAACTGAAGAAAAATATGAAAGTACAACCCAGGAACTGAAGAAATAAGAAAATGTTATTTGCATTAGGAACACTGCATCTAATTCATAGGTTCATAGGTAGGTACTAGACTATTGGCCCTAGGGCCTATATAAGCCTAGCCAAAAATGTACCCTGGCTTTCGCCACCCAAGAAAATTATTTTCCTATGCCCCTGTTGAGCAGAGCCATAGAATTGATCCCTGGGGTGAATTTCCTATTTCCCATACAATCATCAAGATTTTTCTTGAAGAGTGCTAATGAGGATCTCTGCTTGACATAGATAGGTAGTCTGTTCCAGAGTATGGGAAGTCTCTGGGACAGGAATCTATCCCTCCAGCATGTTCCGTTTATTGTGGTGACAAGGTTTAGGTCCCTAGAGCATGTAGTTCATAGGGATTGGGATTTCTTTAAGTGGAGCATGTCCAAAAGCTCTGGGTTTGACATAGCTTTGTATGTAGGCAGAGATCGCCTCTGAGTAGGCGATATGCGATGGAGTAAAGCTGGAGTTTTTTTAGACGGTCTGCGTAGGGCATCTGTTTGAAGCCAGTAATCCTCTTTGTGAGGTATTTCTGTGGCCTTTCCACTTGTTGTAGATGTCTTGTGAGGTACATACCAAAAGGGGTGTTGTACTCTATAATGGGTCTAATGAGTGATGAGTAGAGGGGAACAATGACCTCTTTTTTTCTGGATGAGAAACCTTTTGTGATGAGGTGAACCATGTAGAAGGATTTCCTGACCACTGTGGTGAAGTGATTATCAAAGGAGAGTCTACTGTCCACCTGTGTCCCAAGGTCTCATCACATTTTCGGCGTTAAGTAGACTACCAGCTATGTGGTAGTTCATGGGTACAGAGTTTTTACCAAAGGGGATGACAATACACTTTTTGGCATTGAGCTTCAGGCCATGGCTTTGACACCAGGCATCTGTCTCAGTGAGGCCCTTTTGTAGTATGTCCACATCGTTAGGAGTTTTGATTATGGCTCCTAGTTTGCAGTCATCTGCAAACTTTGTTAGCCAAAGACCTTCTGTGTTAGCCTGTACCTCAGAGAAGTAGATACCAGACAGGAGAGGACCCAGGACTGAACCCTGTGGTACTCCACTTGTCACTGGTCTGAAGTCGGATTTGGAGTCTGCTACTTTCACAGTATGGGTTCTGTCCATGAGCCAGTTGGCAACCCATTTTATGACATAGGGATTTATACCTGGTTTAGTGAGCTTATCTATAATTCCAGAGGAGGGGATGGTGTCAGAAGCCTTGGCGAGATCTAGATAAGCTGTGTGAACCACCTTACCCTCATCTATGGCTTTTGTGACTGCTTCAAAGAAGTCAATCAGGTTTAGGAGACGTGATCTGTCTTTTAGAAATCCGAATTGGGTAGGGTCCAGAGTTTGGAGATTACCAATGTCTTTGTTTATGAGTTCCATGATGATACGTTCCATGGCCTTGCAGACCAGGCTCATCAGGCTAATGGGGCTGTAATTCCTGGGGTCCGTCGTGGCTCTCCCTTTATGGAGTGGGATAACCGTTGCGGTGCGCCATTCAGTGGGCACAAAGCCTGAGGTGAAGCTATGACTGAACATGGTACTTAGGTAGGGTGCCAGTTCATTCTGTAGTTCATGTAAAACACAGCCTGGGGATATTGTCAGGTCCCATGGATGCTGTGTTCTTGGCTTTGGAGAGTGTGTTTTTTACCTGTGCAACTATGATTACAGGAACTTTGCATTCTTCTGGTATAGAGATGGGCCCTCTAGGGGGTGAGAGGGGGGTAAAGTTAGCACTGAACCTATGCCAGGATGCTGGCAATATCAGTTGGTTCTGTATATTTAGTGCCATTGTGCTGTAACTCAGAGCAGATCTGAGTGTTGCCATTGAGATTCTTGACATAGCTATAGAATGCTTTGTAGTTGTCTTTAGAGTCAGTGGCAATTTTGTTTTCGTAACTAGCTTTGGAGGATTTTATGAGGGATCTCAGCTTCTTACTGAGGGTGACCAGGGAGTTCCTCCAGTCATGGGATTTTACTCTTTTTTGCAACAGTTTCTTTCTTCTGTTGTAGAGTTTGTTTATGGCAGAGGACCACCAGATTGACTTCCTTTTTTTGGAGGATAGCATCTTGGTTGTATTTGGGATAGCATGATGCATGCACTCGTGTAAGTGCTTATAAAGTGCATTTGTGTAGAATTCAGCAGTCGTACCTCTATTGTCCATCTGCATGGGTGTCATGAAGTTTTCCACTTCTGTCTTAAGAAGTGTGAAGATGGCTTTGGAGAAGTTTTTTATGGTGGCTTCCATAACTGGGGGTGGGGATGTCTAGGGTGATTAGCTTGTGGTTGGATCTGACCAATGAGGAATTGACCTCTGGTGTGGAACACCGGTTGCCCATGTTGGTAATGACCAGGTCTAGGATACTGCTGCCCCTGGTGGGAGTGTGAATAAGTTGATCCAAGGCGTTGGAATTTATGAATTCCAGAAAACATTAAGCAAAAGAGTTGGTACATGAGTAGTTTTCCCAGTTAATAGTGGGGTAGTTGAAATCACCCATTATTAGGGTGTTGGGTTGTACCCTAATACTTTCCAGTGGGTCTATATTAGATCAGAGAATGCTTAAAAAAGTGAACGCTGATTGATCGAACTTATGTAAGCGAAAGCTTACAATCTCGAACTGTCAGATCAGCGATTTTTTTCCTAGGGGAAAAATCGCTGATCCAAAACACATACACACAACACAAGAACACACCAAACAAACACCAATCCACACACATACACCTAAAATCTGACACCTAACCCTACACTAAACTATACACACACCACTAACTATCCACTTACCTTAACCCAAACCCTAACCCTAAGGTCCGTCACTATCGCGCACTCACCTAACCCTCACGTCCACACAATTGCACACTACCTGAATCCAACCCGTAACTTCCACCACAGAACTGAAAATACCGAAGCAACAGAAACGGACAACTGAATTCTTTCTCTCGGAAAAAAAATTCGAGTTACTGTTGCTTTGATATTTTGAACATTCGCTTAAATAAGTTTGATCAATCAGCAATCGCTTTTTTAAGCGTTCGCTGATCTAATATAGACCCCTTTCTAGTGTATCAAGAAATGAAGAGTGGGAATCCTGGGGCATGGTGGGGGGGTCTGTGGCAAGCTACAATTTGGATTACGGTCTTGCCCAGAGTTAGTTGCACTTGGATAATCTCGGATGCATTATGCTGTGCAGCTAGCCTGGAGGTGTGGATATCCTTAATGAATATGGACAGGCCTCCACGTTTAGTGCTTTGTTCCGGGTTAGGTGGCCGAAAGGTGTGGTATGAATTATAGCCTGGTAATGCAGGGGTGCTCTCTGGAGCTTTGAACCAGGTCTCTGTCACTGCACAGATGTCGATGTTCTCTGAGTGCCTCGAGTGAGTGCATTTTGAGGTTTAGACTTCTAGCATTGAGTAGCATTACCCTCAGATTTTGCTTGCTTGTACCTGTTACAGTGGTGAATTTGTCATTTGAACCTTGCCTAAAAAAGGCACTATAGGGGTGGCAAGAGCCTTAGCCAGTATCCGGAATTCCAAGGGCGACAGGTGCAGGCTATTTCTGGCAAAGCATCGTGGTCTGTCGATTATGTCGTCCCAGGCAGACAAATACTGGATCCCCTTAGAATGACACCAGAAGCTTAGCCAATTGTTGAAGTCAATCATTTTGTCCTTGTACTATTTTAGTCCAATATCTTCTGTATGGTTGTCCTCTTTTTAAAGGGCTCAGTGTGCTGCCCCATGTAACTCCAAGAAAGCTACAAGTTCTTTTTCATCTTTCCTGCTATTATACACATTCTAGAAATCCACACTTTTTTAACAATTCTGATTTACAATACCACACTTTATTTTTAAATGACGTTTATACTGTCTCCCAAAAAATACAGTTGTTTCCCTATTCACTGTCACTTTTACCCAGTTTCTCTCATTCACTTTTTCTTAATCAAATACTGACACCAATGCTTCAAAGTCGTTTCAACTAAAGTTACTTCAAATTTAAATTCAAATACATTAAAGTGCTTGAACTCAAGCACTAGACAGAATAAAAATACAGAGCACATAGTAACAGAAGAAGGTATAAAGTAGGATAAATTAAAACCATTTAGTGTAGTAAAATTACAGGGGCATTCTATTCTACTTGC